>NW_006921642.1:42730-55314 GCF_000298275.1 Orycteropus afer afer
TGCACAGGGAGACAGTTCAGGGGGCAGGAGAGTATGGAGGGATGGACACTGGGAAGAGGTAACTATGGGGAGGAAGTGGGAGGGGAGCTGTTGCACTGTGGTAAACTGTGGTCAATGACATGAGACAAAGTATATGTGAACTGCTCTATGGAAAGTGAATTAGCTTTGTAAATCTTCTCCCAAATCACAATAAATAATTTAAAAAATTAAAAAAAAAAAAATACTGTCTGGAGCATTGAGGAGGGCCATGGCCTGTGTCCTCAGGCATGAAACCCTGCTGTGTTTAATACAAAGAGAAGATCAATACTGGTTGGCTGGGACCTCAGCCTGAGTGAGCAGGACCCCGATTTGTGATAGTGTAGAAAATGTGTTTTCCTCCTGGAGACCCAAAGAATACAAGGGCAGAAGAATTTCTTTTCTTTCCTTTTCTCTTTAAAATCTTTTACTGTGTTTTAGGTGAAAGTTCACACAGCAAATTAGGTTCCCATTTAATGATTTTCATAGAAATTGTTGCATGACATTGGTTACATTTTTTTTGCAACACACTAGCATTTTCAGTATTTCCATTCTGTTTGTTTTATTTCCATTCATCCAGCATCCCTGCCCCTCATTATCTTCTCATCTTTCCTTAAAGGTAAATATTGACCAGTTGGTCTCATATAGTTGATTATTTAAGGGAACAGAGTGCCTATGGAAGATATTATTTATTTGATAAGGCAGTCTATTATTTGGCTGAAAGATGACCTCTAGGAGTGACTTCAGTTCCAAGTTTAAATGGAATAGTACGGCAATAGTCTCTGGTTCCTCTATTCTCTATCAACCCAGCAAGTCTGGACTTTTTTTTTTTTTTTTTGGAATTTGAGGTTTGTTCTTATTTTTTTTTATAGTTTTTTTCTATAGTGTCCTCAGTCAGAACAGCCAGTAATGGTGGCTGGGCACCATCTAGTTCTGTCTCAGGCTAGATGAGGCCGTGGTTCACATGGACTATTAGTCTGTGGACTAGTTTCTTTTTGAGTATTTGGTTTCCTTCTATTTCTTTTGCTCAGGATGAGTAAACCAATAGTTGTATCTTAGATGGCCAATCACAAACTTTTAAGATTCCAGACACTGCTCACCAAACTAAGATGCAGAGCATTATTTTTGCAAACTATGTTATGCCAATTGACCAAGTTGTCCCACGAGACTATGGTCATAAGACTTTTAATCCAATAAACCAATATCATGAGGTGTTTGAATATGTCTAGGAAGTCTCCATAACTGTGCCCCCATGTGCTTTATTATACATATGAATATGTATATGCAGCACACACAAACATGTACATACATATGCCTACAGATATACTTACACATGCATGCTCATGAATTCACATGTGTCTTTATATACACATATATGCACACATATCTACCTATGTAACCACACAACAACACTATTTCTTTATGATTCAAAGTCCCATATGGAGAGAATAAATCATTAATGCTCATTTCAGATCAGTAAGCCCAGGAGAACTAGCATGATCACTATTTGATCTTCAGAGTATGAGACTTTCAGAACACTGGACTTTGCTGGAAAGAATTTTAACAAGTTTTTATTTGCATTTCATGAGGTACTCGGGTCAAGTCTTGCTGCAATAGGAAATGAGATGTAAGAAAGGGATTGTGATATTGACATAGGAGAAATGAAATGTAACCAAGGGTCAGGGAATTAAAAATTGAGGACAGGTGATGTTTTGGGAATAAACATATGGTGAGGAATTTTTTTTTTTCTATTACTTTCTGATAAAAGAGCTCATGGTATCAAAAAGGAAGAAAATAATAAGCTTTATGAGATATACCACTGCTAGCCTTGATGGGAGGTTTTATCAACTTAATTTACTAGCATCTCTAAGTTTAAACTTAAAAAAGATTTCTCTTTTCTCTCAACCTTTCTGTTTACCCTCCTGCCTCCAAATCTCTGCTATGGTCTTCATGTTATGCAACCATTATCATTACCCTTTTCCAAATTATTCCACCATCATTAACGTAAACTCAATGCACCCCAAGCAAAAGCTCTCAAAAAATGGGGGCTTTTAACTTGTAAAGAAGTTTTTGTTTTGTTTTGAGCTTTAATTCTTCTCTGTAATTTAATTAAGGAGAAAGTCAGTTATTCAAACCTGCATAATTTTTATGTTGTTGGCACTGTAGTATCTGGGGAATTGATTGCTATGCTATCATTAGGAAGTAATTGAAAAATTGAGAATTTTATTGGACAAAATATCTGGGCATAAATTGAAATGGAAAATGAAAAAAGGAATGAAATTTTGACTTAGAGTACAGTGTGACCTTGAAAGTTAGAAATTTCATATCATCATCCATTTTAGAGCCTTCTGTGGCAAACACTCTCCATTGGCCCCATAGGAATAAGGGTTAGTATTTGGGGAAAGTGGTCTCATCAGAGGAGGAGACAGAGATGAGCAAAAGCTGCTTTCATGGCTTGGAATTCGCAACCTTCCCAGCCCACAGTCAGTGACAGCACAAGGGTAACTAGAAATTGGCTGCTGTGGGGGTGTCTACACCATGCCAAAAAGCAAAGCAGTTGGGAGTTGCCATTTTCACAATGCAAATTGACAAATACTACAAATCAAAGCTTTTTTCTTTTTCTTTTCTCCTTTTTCCTTGGAGATCTGGTTGTTAATTACCACTGGGAGGAGTGTGCCTCCGACACACCACTGATCTCTCTGGAAGGAAAGCTAAACTCTTTGTTGATGTGGAGGCTGTGTATAAAGTACTGATGAACTAAATAGAAAAACAGTTTAGCTAGTGCTCTGCATGAGAGAATTTTTCCATTTCTTCCTCCATAGTCTGATCATGACCCATAGAAGAAGGAAATTCTGCCCGTGTTTTCACATTATCAGAAGTACTGACTGAGAAGGGAGTTTCCACTCTTCTCTTTCCTTTTGTTCACTTTTTCCCACAGGATGGTGAGCCAGCTGGGGAGAGGGACTCAAAAGCATGGTAGGCTCTGCCCTGTCTTTCGTTTTCTCTTTTTCAGAACTGCCAATTCTCAAGTATTTGAGCTTTGGGACTCCAGTTTCCTGTGGGAAGGTGACCAAGTTCCTCACTGTGCAGATGATCTTCAACTCATTGTTGTTGTTGTTAGGTGCCGTCGAGTCATCTCCGACTTACAGTGACCCCATGCGCAGCAGAATGAAACACTGTCTGGTCCTGAGCCAGCTCCATGATTCTTGCTACACTTGAGCTATCGCCGCTGCCACTGTATCAATCCATCTCATTGAGGGCCTTCCCCTTTTTCGTTGACCCTCCACCTTACCAAGCGTGACATCCTTCTCCAGGGAATGGTCCCCTCTGACAACATGACCAAAGTAGATGAGAAGTCTGGCCATTCTCGCCTCCAAGGAGCATTCTGACTTCACTTTCTCCAGGACATATCTGTTACTTCTTTTAGCAGTCCATGGTACTTTCAGCATTCTTTGCCAATGCCACAGCTCAAAAGCATCGATTCTTTTTCAATCTTCATTATTCATCGTCCAGCTCTCACATGCATATGAGGCGATTGAAAATACCATGGTTTGTGTCAGGCACACCTTACTCCTCCTCAAGGAGACATTTTAGGAATATATATATATATATATATATATATATATATATATACACACACACACACACATATATATGTTATATATATCTATGTTGGTTGTTAAGTGTCATTGAGTCAGCTCTGACTTATAGTGACCTTATTTACAGCAGAACAAAACACTGCCTGGTCATGCACCATCCTCACAGTACTTGTTATGCCTGAGCCCATCATTGCAGGCTCGGTGTCAATCCATCTATTGAGGTTCTTCCCCTTTTTCATTGACCCTCCACTTTGTAAAGCATTTATATCCTTCTCCAGGAACGGGTGGCTTCTGACAGCTTGACCAAAGTAGGTGAGACAAAGTCTGGCCATTCTTGCTTCCAAGGAGCATTCCAGCTGTATTTCTTCTGGAACAGATTTGTTCATTCTTCTGGTAGTCTGTGGTACTTTGGGTATTGTTTGCCAACATTCCAATTCAAAAGCATCAACTCTTCTTCGGCCTTCCTTATTCATTGTCCAGCTTTCACATGCATATGAGGTGATTGAAAATACTAAACTATGGCTTGGGTTAGGTACACCTTAGTCTTCAAAGTGACATCTTTGCTCTTCGACACTTTAAAGAAGTCATTAGCAGCAGATTTACCCAGTGCAATACGACGTCTGCATTCAACATCTTCACTTAGATGTCAGTTTACATCTTAAATACTTCATGTCCAAACAAAACTGCTGGTTTCACCCCAAATCTATTCATCCTTTAATTTTTACTTGTTAGTTGATGGTAACTTCATCCTTCCAGTTGCTCAGGTCAAAAATTTTGGAGATACCTCTGACTCCTTTCCCTCACACTAAATTATTCAATAAAATCCATCAGGAAATCCTATTGGCTCTACCTTCAAAATATACGCAGAATAGAAATGTTTCTCCCCACAATTACCACTGCCTCTGACCACGCCACCATCATTTCCAGCTTAGGTCATTAAGAGAGTCTTCTAACTGGTCTCCCACCTTTAGCTCTTGCCTCTGTTAAATCTAATCTCAATTCAGTAGCAGCAGTGATCCTGTTAAAACACAAATCACATCATGTCTTTCTTTCACTCAGAATCTTCTGATTTTTTTTTTTTCTCACATAGAGTCAAAGTCCTTAACAGTAGCTTACATGAGTCCCCTTCCATTATCTCCCTGGCTTCATCTCTAATTTTCCATCTTGCTCATTAGGCTCCAAGCACACTAGCCTCCTGGCTTTTTGTCAAACATACCAAACCCAACTCTGCAGGGACTTTGTGCTGTTTTCCTTTCCTGGAGTACTCTTTCCCCAGAGCATTTTCCTTAGGTCTCTGTTTATATATCAGCTACAACTAAGGCCCTACCTGACCACTCGATATTAAAGAGCAACCACCAGGCCTGGCACTCTTCATCTTCCTTACTCTGCTTTAGTTTTTCTTCATGGTACTCACCTTTAACTGATAAATTACATATTTTACCTGATTTTTTTTAATTACTATCTATCTCCTCTTTTCCTCTCTCCTCATGAGACAAAGGGCCTTTGTCTATTTTGTTCACTGTTCTATTCCCAGTACATACAAAAAGATGCTTTGCATGTAGTTCAAAAAGTAGTTTTGAAACAATGGATTTGTTGATAGAAAGAATGAATAAATGCATGAATAATAGATGGATGAAATAGTGGAAGCACTATTTGGCCAAAGTTCCCAGGCACATTCTCCAAATCAGCTGTAACATTTGAAAGAATAGAAGGGTTGATACTTTCTCCTTGTGATCTTGATCCTTGTGTATATTTATCTTTTCATTAAAATAGTAGGAAAATAGGAGCTTTGGTAGCATAGTGCCTAAGGCACTTGACTGCTAACCAGAAGGCTGATGGTTCAAACCCACCAGCCATTCCTTGGAAGGAAGATGGGGCAATCTACTTCCTTAGTGATACTGCCTCAGCAACCTGAGGAGGGGTTGTTATGAGTCAGGTCTGACTCGACAGCACACAACAACAATAACAACAAGTAGGGAAATAGGCCTCCTCAAGTCCCCAATATCTAGGCTTGCAAATTGTGGGAGAAATACATTTCTTCTTTATATTGTTATACATTTTCAATCTAAATCAAACATATATGTTTCTAGAATAAAAATAGTTTTAAATATTTAGTTAGATATAGTCCAGAAGTAATAGGCAAGTTAAGAAATTTACGTACAAATTTTTTTTCTATGGCAAAAGGATAACAAAATATACTAAGCAAACTTAAAAGATAGATAAAAATTGGGAACTTATTATAAACAACTTATTTCACCAGCAATGTGTTACTATGTTTACTATATAAAGAATATCTAACAACTAAGAAAAAAAAGGTCAACAACCCAGTAGATAAATGAGCAGAAGTTATTAAGACATTATTAAGAAGTACAAATTACTATTAAATATGTGAAAAGATACTCAACTTCTCACATAGTAAAAGACAAATGATTAAAACTACACTGAGACATTATTTCTCTCTTATCATATTGGAAAATAACCACACATTTGGCAATATATTCTGTTGCTCACTCACTACCATCAAGTTGGCTCTGACTCATAGCAACCCTTCCTTGGGTTTCCGAGGCAGTATCCTTCTGAGAATATATTCTGTTAGGAAAGTTTCATGAAAACAAGAAATCTTACATATTATGGGTTGCAATGCAAATGATATAACCCCTATGGAACAGAATTTGGCAATTTCTAGAAAAATTATTCAGGTATTTACTTTTGGACAAGGAATAGCACTTGAAGAACTCTATCCCAAATATTCATCAGTAAAAAGTCAAAATGAGTCATACGCAGTGCTGCTTACTACACTATTGATTATAATATCCAAAGACTGAAAACAACTCAGATATCAATCAAAAAGGGATTGATTGAATAAACCATGATGTTTCCAACAATGGACTACTATGCAACTGTAAAAACAATAAGGAAGATCGCTAAATGTTGATTTGGTGGAATCTCCAGAAACAGATTGAAAACAGCTTAGGGCAATGGTATGCTACATTTTGTGCAAAACAAAAGTGAGTGGGCAACATAATAAAGGGAAATGTATGCAAAACCAACAGCCAACATTATTCTCAATGGAGAGAGACTGAAATAATTCCTCTTGTGAACAGGAATAAGACAAGGATGCCTTCTATCTCCACTTCTATTCAACATTGTATTAGAAGTCCTAGCCAGGGAATAAGACAAGAAGGGGAAATCAAAGGCATCCAAATTGGTAATGAAGAAGTAAAACTATCCTTATTTGCAGGTGATATGATCTTATACATAGAAAACCCAAGACACTCAGCAAGAAAACTACTGAAACTAATTGAAAGATTTACATAGTGACAGGATACAAAATCAACATACAAAAAATCAGTTGGATTCCTCTACACCAGCAAAGAATCTCTGAAAAGGAAAGAAGGAAATCAATGCCATTTGTTGTTGTTGTTATGTGCCCTCCAAGTTGGACCCGACTCATAGCAACCCCTTCTTGGGTTTCCAAGGCAGTATCACTATGGAAGTAGATTGCCCTATCTTCCTTCTGAAGAGTGGCTAGTGGGTTTGAACCACCAGCCTTCTGATTAGCAGTCAAGTGCCTTAGGCACTATGCTACCAGAGCTCCCAATGTCATTTTTACAATCTACCAAAAAGACAAAAGGCTTGGGAATAAATCTTACCAGGAACACAAAACACCCATACAAAGAAACTACAAAACATTAATTCAAGAAATTATAAGAGATCTGCATAGATGGAAGGATATATACCATGTTCATGGATAGGAAGATTGAACATTGTGAAAATGACAATACTACCCAAAGCAATCTATACATTCAATGTAATCCCAATCCAGATTCCATCAACATTCTTTAAAGACATGGAAAAACCAATCACTAATTTCATATGGAGAGCAAAAAGAACTCAGATAAACAAATCACTGCTGAGGAAGAAGAATAAAGTAGGAGGTCTCACACTCTCAGATCTCCAAACCCACTATATAGCCACAGCTATCAAAACAGCCTGGTATTGGTACAATGATAGACACAGAGACCAGTGGAACAGAATTTACAACCCAGACATATATTCATCGACCTGTAGTCAGCTGATCTTTGACAAAGGAGCAAAATCCATTCAACAGGGAAAAGAAAGTCTCTTTCACAAATGATGCTAGCAAAATTTGATATCTATTTGTAGAAAAATGAAACAAGATCCATACTTTATACCATACACAAAAACTAACTCCAAATGGATCAAAGACTTAAATGTGAAACATAAGACTATAAAGTTCATCAGGGAAAAAATAAGAGTAACTTAAGGGCCCTAATTTATGGCATAAATAGACCATCAAGCATAACCCAAGATGCACAAAAAGTGGAAGATAAACTAGATGACTAGGGCCTTCTAAAAATTAAATTCTTATGTGCATCAAAAGACTTCTTCAAAAGAGTAAAAAGAAAACCTACAGAATGGGAAAAAAATATTCAGCAATGACATATCAGACAAAGGACTTATCTCTAAAATTTATAGAAAACCCCAAAAACTCAACAACAAAAAGACAACCCAATTTAAAAATGGGCAGAAGACATAAACAGACACTTCACCAAAGTGAAGTGTCAGGCAGCCAACAAACACATGAGCATGTGAAGAAATGTTCATGTTCATTAGCCATTAGAAAGATGCAAATCAAAACAAATATGAGATAGCATCTCACCCCAGTATTAATAGAAAATTCAACAAGGCAGAAAACAACAAATGCTGGCGAGGATGTGGAGAAATTGGGACTCTCATATACTGCTGGTGGGACTGTAAAACGATACAACCACTGTGGAAATCAGTATGGTGATTCCTTAAAAAGTTGAAAATAGAAATATCATTTGACCTAGCAATTCCATTACTAGGTATATGTTTGAAAGAAGTGAGAAGCAGAACATACATGCACACCCATGTTCATCGCAGCACTATTCACAATAGCAAAGAGATGGAAACAATCAAAGTGCTCATCAACTAAGAAATGGATAAACAAACTGTGAAACATACACACAATGGAATATTATGCAACCCTAAAGAATAATGTAGAATCTCCAAAGCACCATATAACGTGGATGAACTTGGAGGACATTATGCTGAGTGAAATAAGTCAATCACACAAGGACAAATATTGTATTAATCCACTATTGTAAAAACTCACAGAAAGGTTTATACATGAAAGGAATATTTCTTTGTTGGTTACCAGGGATGGGAGAGGATGAGAGGGTAAATTCCTAGATAGGTTGGAAAAAATTTTATACATATTTATTTATATATACCAAAAAAACAAAACCCAAACTCACTGCCATCGAATTGATTTGACTCACAGCAACCCCTCCTTGGGTTTCTGAGGTAGTACCTCTACAGAAATAGATTGCTCAATCTTCCTTCTAAGGAGTGGGTGGTGGGTTTGGACCACCAGCCGTCTGGTTAGCAGTCAAATGCCTTAGGCACTAAACCACCAGAGAGCTTTTATATATACCAAAGACTATTAGTCATTACCAGGGTAGGAGGTAGGGGGAAAGGAGAAGCTTTTGTTTGCAGGGCATTGAGTTTATGCTAATGGTGGTGGAATATTTTGGAAAAGGATAGCAGTAATGGAGGCACAAGATGAAAAATGTCATCAGTGTCCCTGAGCTATATATGTGGAAGTTGTTATATTGATGAATGTCTTGTTGTGTATGCTTTTACCACAATAAAAAGAAAAGAAAAGAAAAGGAAATGGGTAGTAGGTGTAAACAAATATACAATAGTTTATGTTTTTCAAAGGAAAAGATGGAAGAATAAACACAAAACTAATAATAGTAAGGCAATAGAAGGAAATTTGAATCTCTTCATGTACTTTGTTTTATAGTTATTTTGTTTGAACTTTTTCATCTACTTTGTTTTGTAGTTTTTAAATTTATGTAAATGTGCCATACATTTGAAAAATTAAATGCCCCTCAAAATTAATCCCTAAAACTTGAAAATAAACTGAAACAAGTGTTGCTTGTATAACCACACAGGAAAGAATTGCCTCAAGTGATTATGAAACAATTTTAGGTTGCATATGCCTACTGGAATTTATCCTGGGAACAAAAGAACAGCAAGGCAATCTTAAACTACATTTAGACTTTTATTGCTAGTAGCCATATTGATATTATTACTTTGAAATTACCACATATGTAGTACAATAATCAAAAAAAAGTAATCACTATAATATCATCAGGAACCAAGTCTTTCAATGTAAGAAAAGGAATTATAAATAAAAACTATGAAATTAAGTGATAACTATGATCTCAAATGTGCATTGAAAATACATGAAGTCATGACTTTTTCTCTTTCTAGTATCTCATATGCACCAACCACTAAAACCAAAGATGAGAAAATTGAAGATTTTTACCAACTTCTGCAGTCTGAATTGACCAAATATGCAATCAATATGTGTTGATTATTACTGGTGATTAGAAGTTGGAAACAAAGAAGAATCACTAGTAGTTAGAAAATATGGCCTCAGTGATAGAAATGACACTGGAGATCACATGAGAGAGTTTTGCAAGACCAATGACTTATTCATTACAAATACATTTTTTCAACAATGTAAACATTGGTTCTATCTGTGAACTTTGCTAGATGGAATACACAGGAATCACATCAACTACATCCGTGGGAAGAGGTGGTGAAGAAACTCAATACCTTCAGCCAAAACAAGGCCAGGAGCTGACTATGGAACAGATGATCACCTGCACATATGCAAGTTCAAGTTGAAGCTGAAGACAGTTAAAACAAATTCAAGAGAACCAAAACATGACCTTGATTATATCTCACCTGAGTTTAAAGACCATCTGAAAAACAGAGTTGACTCATTGAACACCAATAACTGAAAACCAGATGAATTATTGGATGACATCAAGAACATTATCCATGAAGGAAGCAAAAGATCATTAAAAAGACAGGAAAGGAAGAAAAGACCAAAATGGATGTCAGAAGAGACTCTGAAACTTGCTCTTGAATGGAGAGTAGCTAAGGCAAATGGAAGAAATGACAAGATAAAAGAGCTGAACAGATTTCAAAGAGCAGCTCAAGAAGACCAAGTCAAGTATTATAATGAAATGTGCAAAGATCTGGAGTTAGAAAATCAAAAGGAAAGAACACCCTCACCATTTCTCAAGCTGAAAGAGCTGAAGAAGAAAAAAAAAAAAAAAAACAAAACACAAGCCTTGAGTTGCAAAACTGAAAGATTCTATGGACAAAAAAATGAATGATGCAGGAAATATCAAAAGAAGATGGAAGGAATACAGTGTCACTGTACTAAAAAAGAATTGGTCAATGTTCATCCATTTCAGGAGGTAGCATATAATCAGGAATCACTGGTATTGAAGGAAGAACTTGAAGTTGCTCTGAAGGAATTGACAAAGAACAAGGCTCCAAGAAGTGATGGAATACCCATTGAGAGGTTTCAACAAACTGATGCCACTCTGGAGGGACTTCACTTGTCTATGCCAAGAAATTTGGAAGAAAACTATCTGGCCAACTGACTGGAAGAGAACCATATTTGTACCCATTCCAAAGAAAGATGATCCCACAGAATGTGGAAATTATTGAACAATATCATTAATATCACATGCAACTAAAATCTTTCTGAAGATAATTCAAAAAGAGTTTCAGCAGTATATTGACAGCGAATTTCCAGAAAGGCAAGCTGGATTCAGAAGAGGAGGTGGAACAAAGGATAACATTGCTGACGTCAGATGGATCTTGTTGTTGTTGTTGTTATGTGCCGTGGAGTCGGACCCGACTCATAGCAACCCCTCCTTGGGTTTCCGAGGCAGTATCATTACAGAAGTAGATTTCCCCATCTTCCTTCCAAGGAGTGGCTGGTGGGTTTGAACCGCCAGACTTCTGATTAGCAGTCAAGTGCCTTAGGCACTACGCCACCAGCACTAAAGAATAACGTAGAGTCTGCAAAACACCACATAATATGGATGAACTAGGAGGACGTTATGCTGAGTAAAATAAGTCAATCACAGAAGAATAAATACAGTATTAGTTAGTTGTTGTGGAGGGTCAAGGGAAGATTTATATATGGAGGGAAACTTTCTTTGTTGGTTGCCAAGTGTGTGTGTGGGGGGGGAGGGAACACTGAAAAGAAAATAAATAAAATTAAAAAAATGCATTGACCCATGCCACTTTAGTTTTGTGTATTTCACTGTGCATAAATTATATTTCAATGAAATGCATTAATAAAATAAAATAAAACAAAATTCAATATTTTTACAGCAATAAAAAAATGAAAGTTATTTTAAAAAATGATAGTCAATAAAAAGTGTTAAGAATGTGGAAAAACTGAAAACTTCAGACATTGCTTTTTATAGCTGCTTTGCAAAACTGTTTTACCATTTCACAAAAAGTTAAACATTAATTTACCATATGGCCCAGCATTTCCACTCTTAGGTGACCACCAAAGAAAAATGAAAACATATGTCCACACAAAGATTTATATGCGAGTGTTCACAGCAGCAATATCCATAATAGCCAACAAGTGGAAACAATCCAACAGTCTAGCAACTGATAAACAGACAAACAAAATGTTATATAGTTTCATATTCCAAAGGCCTAGAGATCACCTCCCAGTAGTTAAAGACAAAGGACAAGCTTCCTTTTGTTGTTGTTATATGCTATTGAGTCAGACCTGACACATAGCGACCTCTCCTTGGGTTTCCAAGGCAGTATCACTACAGAAGTAGATTGCCTCATCTTCCTTCCAAGGAATGGCTGGTTGGTATGAACTGCCAGCTTTCTGGTTAGCAGTGAAGTGCCTTAGGCACTACACCACGAGAGCTCCTAAGCTTCCTTTTGTTGTTGTTGTTGTTATGTGCTGTCGAGTCGGCCCCGACTCACAGCGACCCCTCCTTGGGTTTCCGAGGCAGTATCACTACGGAAGTAGGATTGCCCAACCTTCCTTCCGAGGAGTGGCTGGTGGGTTTGAAC
>NW_006921642.1:55414-56398 GCF_000298275.1 Orycteropus afer afer
TTCCTTCCGAGGAGTGGCTGGTGGGTTTGAACCGCCAGCCTTCTGGTTAGCAGTCAAGTGCTTTAGCCACTATGCTACCAGAGCTCCTAAACTTCCTTTTAGTCATAGTAAAATTCTTCACTACCCAGTGAGACAACCATGCATTATATAGACTTTATAACATGATACAATGGGATGTTATGTAGCACTGTCTAGGAAGGATTCTTACTCCTCTTTCTACTAAAAAATAATTGAATCTGAATAGAACCAAGGCTCTAATTCTAACTACCAGTTTACAGGAAATACAGACTACAGAAGCAGTTAAGTGACACTAAATAAATGCAATGAGATAAATTCAGACTTTAGGAAATTCAACAAACACATGAAGAAACAAAACAACATGAACAAGAATCAACAGAAACAATAAACAATAGAAACAGACCTATAAGTGTGCCACATCTTAAAGTCAACAGATATAAATTTTAAAATAATTATATGCTTATTATTTTCAATAAATGACAAGATTTAGAATTTCTTCAGAGAACTAGAAACCATACAAAAAGATACAAGATTTGAAAAAGAACTAAAGAAATTTGTCACAAGTGGACTTACACTTCCAGATGGAAGGTAGATGATATAGAAAGAAATAAAGAATAACAAAAATAATTACATATGTACATCTATGTGTGTGTGTTGTGTGTAGTATATATGTGTGAATATATATATATATATATATATACACACACACATTAGTATTGACGTTATAAAACAATAAATACAAAGTCTGTCCAGACTATATATACATATACATTTGTATGTGTGTGTATATATGAGTAGGAGCTCTAGTGGGGTAGTGCCTAAGGCATTTGACTGCTAACCAGAAGGCTGGTTGTTCAAACCTATCAGCTACTCCTTGGAAGGAAGAGTGGGCAATCTACTTCTTTAGAAATACCGCCTCAGAAACCCAAGGAAGGGTCATTATGAGTTGGAATCGACTTGACGGCA
>NW_006921642.1:59939-69889 GCF_000298275.1 Orycteropus afer afer
TTGGCTGATTGCTCTTCTCTTTGGCTTCCTGGATTTTACCCCTTTCTCCTGCTCTCCCGGCCTGCTACTCTGTGCTACGCTCGTGCTTACCTTGTTCCCGGAGACCCTGTCCCTCTCACGAGGGTAACAAGGGAAAGTGTTCAGTGCAGTTCAGTGAGTAAGCACAAGCCCGCCCGTGCTTACCTTGCTCCCAGAGACCCGGTCCCTCTTGGGAGGGTAACAAGGGAAAGTGTTCAGTGCAGATCAGTGAGTAAGCACAAGCCCGCCTTGTTTCAGTACCTATGCTTATTCTATACATATCTAGAATGAAAATGTGTTGCTTGGTGCAATAAAGTTGATTTCAACTCTTAGTGACCTTGTATGACACAGGAGAACTACCCTATAGAGTTTTCCATGCTATAGTAATTACAGGAGCAGATCACCAGGTCTTTCTACCATGGAGACACTGTGTGGGTTCAAACCACCAACTTTTCAGTTAGTAGCAAAGCACTTAACTACTGTACCATGAAGATTCCTTATAGAATTAAAATAAACCAAAACAATACTATTTAAGTTGAAAGGAGGGTAAGTAAAGTAAAAGCATTCTAAGGTCTTTGCACTGTCCAGGAAAAGGCTCAGTGTACCACATAATTACTTTGATAAGTCATGGATACATGTTTTTTAATCTTATGGTAGTCATTAAGGGGGATGAGGAGGGAGGTTTCGGTGATTCAGTGAGATTTTCTTTTTTTTTTTAATTTTAGTAATGTATTTTATTTTACCTAATATATCTGAAAGATTAATTTTAGTGTAAAATAAATATTTAAAAAATGATCAATGAGTTATTTTGCATTCTTTTTTCACCCTGAATCTGCACAGTCCATTGTGAGTTTTACCATACAGAACATCTCAGCTGGAACTGGTCATATTGCACCTGCTCAGCAGCCACCTGGACCAGCTGCTGTAGGGTTGAGAAGCAATTCTAACCTATGGCTCACAAGATGCAGAATACCTGTCTGTTGTAAAAACTGAACATAGGAGTGTATCTTCGGTATTCATACCAAACTTTCACCTTTTCTAAAGCACTATTTTGAAACTTTTTAAAGAATATGCCTTCACACTTGTATTACATTTTCATTCAGCCATTTAACATGTATATTTGTTGAACACCTACTATAGAGCCATATAAACTTCTTCTTAAATTGACAGTTCCTTTTTGTCACTGTAGTTCATTAAAATCTGAAAAGACAACCACTGTCATGAAGGCTGTCCACAAAACTTGTTGATGTTGGTGGTGCAGTGAATTACTTGGTATGGCTATCCTAGCCATAGTCTTTGTAACTTCTACCAGATTACTGGATGGGATGGGACCATACACATAAGGCCCTGAACCTAAACTGTAACCTGCTACTTCCCCAATGGGAGCTCTGGCAGCGTAGTGCCTAAAGCACTTGACTGCTATCCAGAAAGCTGGCAGTTCAAACCCACCAGCCACTCCTCGGAAGGAAGATGGGGCAATCTATTTCCGTAGTGATACTGCCTCGGAAACCCAAGGAAGGGTTGCTATGAGTCGGGTCCAACTCAATGACACATAACAGCAACTTCCCCAATAAACCTTATAATCATAAATTTAGTCTGTGAGTTCTGTGTGGCCATTGCAACAAATTATTGGACCCTGTAGAGAAGTAGTGAGTGCCATGGGAAGGACAGCTGGTGCTGGAATTGGTAAAAAGGCTGGAGGGTGATGGCATGTCTGGCCTCACAGGAATAAGCCTTGGGCTGCTGATGGTGAGTCTATCTTCCTCTTGCAAAGTCAGAGGAGATCAGGAGATACCGTCTCCATGCCCTTTTTGCAGTTGTTGTCAGAACCAGGATTTGTTGCAATGGTTCTAGACTCACGGAAACATAGGACTTTATAAGAGAAAGATGGAAGGGACCTGGAAAGTGAAATTTTTGATTCTTAGATAATTTGGCTATTGTTAGCTGTAATGGCAGGAAACTGGAATGTTTTAAAAGAATTATGTGTTTATCTGAATGTACTATAGATACTGAATGTTCTCTTATCTAGTTATATGTTAGAAATGATTATTGGGTATGGATGACAGAGAGAAGTCTGCCTTCAGCCAATATTTGATTAAAAAAAAAAAAAACCAAACTCACTGCCATGGAGCTGAATCCAACTCAAAGTGACCCCTCCTTGGGTTTCCGAGGCAGTATCTCTACAGAAGTAGATTGTCCAGTCTTCCTTCTGAGGAGTGGCTAGTAGTTCAAATTCCTTAGGCACTAGGCCACCAGAGCTCCCAAAAGGACAGGGCACAAACTGCATTGGCTGGAAAATATTTGATTGGATATGTTAAAAAGGAAAGGGAATTTGTCCAGAAGAAACACAGGCTTTTGTTTCAAGCCCTGAGTGTAGAGTATTTGGAGCTTAAGTAGAAAACCTGAGTCCCACCCAGAACCTTCAGAGTCAGGAAATTTGCATTTGAAAAGACATGGAAACTCACCCTGATCTGTTGAGAGAACTGAAGATTTGCATTTGAAGGATGGACCTACAAGGGCAAAAAAAAAAAAAAAAAAAAAGAAAAGAAAAGACTGTTTGGCTTTTTGAATTTCGAACAAGTTCGGCTTTGGGTGCATGAAGGCAGGAAAGCCTTGTTCCACTAGAGAAATCCCTTCGGGGACTGGAAGTTAAAAGGAGTCAGCAAGTAGTAGGCTTGTATGCTGCTCACTTGTGACAACCTGAGTCAACTTGATGACTGGAAGTGGGGGAAGTGCAGCAATGAAGAAACAGGCTGAGTTTGGTACTCTTTGTCCTAACCCATGGAGGCTACGGTTGAGAAGAAGGGCTGAAGTGAAGGGAGGAATGTGACTCCCAAGCTTCCAGCTGGTACTCAAGATCTAGCTAGGATGGCTAGGGCTGAGCTGACCAGAACCCAATCAAATGAAGAGGAAGATCTTTGATACTGAGCTGGTGCCAAGTTGCTGCAATTTGATGGCTTCCTCTGTACTAGACTTTGCTTATGGATGCAGATGCTCAAAGTTCCAAGCAGAGGAGAAGATTCTTCAGAGAGAAAGGAACATGCTTGTTTTTTCAGAGTCCTGGTTTGATACCTCAAAAAAAAAACCACACTCACTCTGGAGTTGATTCAACTCATAGCAACCCCTCCTTGAGTTTCAGAGGCAGTATCACTACTGAAGTAGATTGCCCAAAAGGGATAGGCGAATTGGAAATTGGCTATCTAAAGTGAAGGGAGATAAAGGCATGGACTGCCTGGTGTGTGCACTTATTCTTTAACTGATTGTGAAGGGGATGTTAATCTTTGACATATGGAAGTGACAATAGCTAGAAGAGACAGGAAGTGGCCTGTGGTGCAATGAATTACTTGATAATGTAGGAACAGGACGCTCTTACCCCCTGTCAAGCAGAGCCAATTATCACAACAGGTCGAAGTGGAAAACCAAAATAATTTTTTGAGTATCAATACCCTAGGAGACAGATTCATTTTTTTCTGAAAAATCTGCCTCCCTGAGCTAAGAAACAGTAGGGCTTTTAAAGGGAATAGGGCTAAGGGCTAGGAGCTTTTGAGGAATGATGAAAATGCTTTCTTCTTGTTGTCAGGGTGAACTTTTGTTGCCTTGTGACCTCTCTGCTCTTCTGGGCAATGATAGAAAACCATCCTTAGTCAAGACAAAAAACAAACAAACAAACAAAGCCACTGCTGTCCAGTCAGATCCAACTCATAGCAACCCCTCCTTGGGTTTCCGAGGCAGTATCACTATGGAAGTAAGTGTCCTTCAAATTCCTCATACCTGCCTAGAAAGGTTAACTCTACAAAGAGGGGAGGTATGGGAGTGGGCACCCTCAGTCCTCTCTGTCCACCAGTGATGTCTGTTTTCTCCTTTATCTTGGTTGCTCCAGTTTTGGTGTCTCCTTTCTCAGGGTCATCTTGCTCCATAAACTGCAATTATCAGCTACAAATGGGCAATGAGTTTAAGCCAGATGGCCAAAGTAATGTGTAGGAAGAAGAACAAACTAAAGTAACTATCCTATTTATGTAGAGGGAAGGAGGGGATGAAAGAAAAATAGAGAGTAAATTACTGTGGTTAATATTTACTCTATTCACAGTTGTTGGTTTGTTATTTCTGCAGTTTTCCAGCACAAAGGCTTTTCTGGCCCTTCAACAATATGGCTTTTCTGGTCTTTGTAACTCCCACCATATTACTGGGTGAGACCATGCAAGTGAAGTCCTAAACCTGAATTGTAACCTGTTACTTCCCTAATAAACTCCATAATCGTGACTATCGTCAGTGAGTTCTGTGTGGCCATTGCAACAAATTATCAAACCCAGGAGAGAAGTAGTGAATACTGTGGAAGGGATGGCTGGTGTCAGAATTGGTAAAAAGGCTGGAGGGTGGAACATGTCTGGCCTCATAGGTAGCCTTGGGTTGCTGATGGTGGTTCTATCTTTCTCTTGTAAAGTCAGAGGAGGTCAGAAGATGCTGCCTTCATACTCTTTTTGCAGTGTTAAAGAGGTTCTTATGCTCTAAGTTGGCACCCTCTGATTTCCTTAGTTCTTTCCAAAGAGGGGAGGTGCAGGCCAGTCAAGGTTCCCTCTCCTCCTGAAATAGTAACCCGAATGCCCTGTGTCTGGGAGGAATGGTGCCATGGGCCTCTGTGGAGCAACATCTCAGTGGTCTGTTAATGTCTTCTCTAGAATCGTTGGCAAAAGGCTGTGGTGTGTTAAGGTTCATCTTGGCAGGTTCCTCTCTGTTTTCTGAATTTACTGGGTGAATTCTTGCCTTCCATGTGGGAGATCCTGATTTGATTCCCTGCCAATGCACCATGTGCAGCTACTGCCCATCTGTCAGTGGTGGCTTTCGTGTTGCTATGGTGCTGAGCAGGTTTCAGAGAAGCACTCAGACAAAGACAGACTAAGAAGAAAGGCCTAGCGATCTACTTCAGAAAATCAACCAGTGAAAACCATACAGATTACAAAGACCTGTGACCAATCATGAGTATGGCTCAGGATCAGGAAGTATTTCATTCTGTTGTAGATGGGGTTGCTGTGGGCAGAGGTCTGACTTGAATGCAGCTAACAATAACAGCAGTTACTAAGAGAATCAGTAAAATCATTTATAACCTTCATGCTAACAGGATTAAAAAATGAATAATTAAGATGTTCATGTAATGTAAAAGAAAGCAAGAAACATTTCAAAAATAATCAGAATTAATAGTGAATTTTAAGGTTCTGGCTGCAAGGCCAATATTTTAAAATAATTGTATTTCTATACACTGGTAGCAAACAAAATTCAACCAAACAAGGAATAACACTTAAAAAAAACATAAAGACTATCAGGAGTTAGTTAGTGTCTAAGGAATTTGACTGCTAACCAGAAGACTGATGGTTCAAACCTACCAGCCACTCCTCAGAAGGAAAGTTTGGCAATCTACTTCCATAGAGATACAGCCTCACAAACCCAAGGAGGGATCGCTATGAGTCGAATCCAACTTGACAGTGAGCTTGGTTTTTTTTTTTTTTTTTTTTTTTTTAAGACTACCAATATATTTAACACAAGGTGTGCTTAAGCTCTATGCAGAAACAATAATATTGTAAGAAATAAAGAAATCTTAAATAAATGGAGAAATTTACTCAATTTGAGGATTAGAAAATTCAGTATTGTAAAAATCTGTAGATTCAATGTAATTGTTATAAAAATCCCAGTAGGGTTTTTATAAATCCTGGGGGAAAGTACCTTGCTGCAAATATAGCCTCAGAATACCCCTAGGCAAGCTATCCCAGAGGTCATAGAACATACAACCTCCTAGAACAAATTAAAATGATTGAGTTACCCACTTTATTATATCAATTTAGAATGTACAGCAAGAAAAGAGGGAAAGAATGAGGTTAATTTAAAAAACTTAGGCTAAGGTGCAAGTGGCAGAAGGACCACACTATCTGTTCTGAGTCCTTATCTCTCTCAGTTGCATCAGACCTCCCTTCTGATTGTGTGGTTAGGAGTTCCAGTTTAAGGTTTGAAAAAGCTGCCTGGCCCAATGCCACACAGTTGTTCATATATAGCACAGGTCTAACCTATTGTAACTTTATAGAATAAATGTTCTTCAACAAGTAAATTGCTAAGGAAAATAAACAAAAACAGAAAGGGGAAATTATAGATTAAAAGAGATTTAGAAGACGTATCAGTCAAATGAAATGTATGGACATTTTAAACACTCTAATTCAAATAAAAAACATATTTGTTGTTTGAAGTCACTATGTTTTGGGTGTGATTTGTAATGCAGCAATAGGTAACTAATATACATTTGGTCGACTAAGAGGAACAGAGTGGAACCTCTACCCATTGTCTTTTAATACTGAAACTTTTAACTGTTGTTGGTGGTTCAATTATACCCCATGTTGTCTCCTCTCAAGTGTTTTGTCAATCCCAAATGCTTTGTAAACAAAAAAGAGCTCCCTATGAAATGCATAAAGATCAATATCCTAGGCATAAGTGAGCTGAAATGGACTGGCTTGGACCATTTTGAATCAATCATATGATCTGCTATTGTTGTTGTTGTTATGTGCCATCAAGTTGGCCCCAACTCATAGTGACCCCTCCTTGGGTTTCCGAGGTGGTATCACTATGGAAGTAGATTGCCCAACCTTCCTTCTGAGGAGTGGCTGGTGGGTTTGAACCACCAGCCTTCTGGTTATC
This sequence comes from Orycteropus afer afer, assembly GCF_000298275.1. Taxonomy (NCBI): domain Eukaryota; kingdom Metazoa; phylum Chordata; class Mammalia; order Tubulidentata; family Orycteropodidae; genus Orycteropus; species Orycteropus afer. The sequence goes on from NW_006921642.1 coordinate 66,633, forward strand.
AGTCAAGTGCCTTAGGCACTATGCTACCAGAGCTCCTTGATCTACTATAGCAGGAATAAAAAATTGAAGAGGAATGGCATGACATTCATCATCACAAAGAATGTTTCAAGATCTATTCTGAAGTACAATGCTGTCAGTGATAGCAGAATATCCATACACCTACAATGAAGACCAGTTGATACTACTATTATTCAAAATTACATACCAACTACTAAAGCCAAAGATGAGGAAATTGAAGATTTTTACAACTTCTGCAATCTGAAATCGATCAAACATGCAATCAGGATATATTGATTTTTACTGGTGATTGGAATTTGAAAGATGGAAAAAAAAAATCACCTGTAGTTGGAAAATATGGCCATGGTGATAGAAATGATGCCAGATATCACATGATATAATTTTGCAAGACCAACAACTTATTCATTGAAAATACCTTTTTTCAACAGCATAAACAGCAGCTATACATGTTGACCTCGCCAAATGGAATACACAAGATTCAGACTGGCTACATCTGTGGAAAGAGGTGATGGAGAAGCTCAATATCTCCAGCCAAAACAAGGCCAGGAGCTGACTGCAGAGCAGACCATCAATTGCTCATATGCAAGTTCAATTTGAAGCTGAAGACAATTAAAGCAAGTCTATGTGAGCCAAAACATGATGTTGATTATATCCAAAGTGAATTTAGAGACCATCTGAAGAGTAGATTTGACTCATTGAATACCAATCATCAAAAACCAGACAAATTGTGGGATGACATCAAGAATATCATGCATGAAGAAAACAAAAGGTCATTAAAAAGATAGGACAGGAAGAAAAGACCAAAATGGATGTCACAAGAGACTTTGAAAATTGCTCTTGAATGGAGAGTAGCTTAAGCAAATGGAAGAGATGACAAGATAAAAGAGCTGAACAGATTTCAAAGAGCAGCTTGAGAAGACAAAACCAATTATTATAATGAAATGTGCAAAGACTTAGAGTTAGAAAACCAAAGGGGAAGAACATGCTCAGCATTTCTCAAGCTGAAAGAACTGAAGAAGAAATTCAAGCCTTGAGTTTCAATATTGAAAGTTTCTATGGGCAAAATATTAAATGATGCAGAAAGTGTCAAAGAAGATGGAAAGAATACACAGAGACACTATACAAAAAAGAATTGGTCCATGTTCTTCTATTCCAGGAGATGGCATATGGTCAAGAACCAATGATACTGAAGGAAGAAGTCAAAACTGCACTGAAGGAATTGGTGAAAAACAAGCTCCAGGAATTGGTGGAATGCCCATTGAGATATTTCAACAAATGGATGGTGGGCTGGAGGCACTAACTAGGCTACACCAAGATGTTTGAAAGACAGCTACCTGGCCAACTGACTGGAAGAGATTCATATTTGTACCCATTCCAAAGAAAGGAGATGCCACAGAATATGGAAATTATCAAGCAATATCATTAATATTACATACAAGTAAACTTTTGCTGAAGATTATTCAAAAATGGTTGCAGCTATATATTGACAGGGAACTTCCAGAAATGCAAGCTGGCTTAAGAAGAGGACATGGAACAAGGGATATCATTGCTGTTGTCAGATGAATCTTGGCTGAAAGCAAAAAATACCAGAAGGATGTTTACCTGTGTTTTATTGACTGTGCAAAGGCATTCGACTGTGTGGATCTTAACAAATTATGGATAACACTGAGAAGAAAGGGAATCCCAGAACACCTACTTGTACTCAAGAAGAGCCTGTACAAAGACCAGGATGCTGTCATTTGAACAGAACAAGGGGATATTGTGTGGTTTAAAATCAGGAAGCGAGTGCGTCAGAGTTGTATCCTTTCACCATACTTGTTCAATCTTCATGCTAAGCAAATAATCTGAGAACTGGACTATATGAAGAAGAATGCAACATCAAGATTAGAGGAAGACTCATTAACAACCTGCAGTATACAGATGACACAACATTGCTTGCTGAAACTGAAGATGACTTGAAGCATTTACTGATGAAGATTAAAGACTACAGTCTGCAGTATGGATTACACCTCAACATAAAAGAAATGTTTTTTCCTTTATTTATCACTCACCAGGTGACTGATAAATAGAGAAAAGATTGAAAAGTTGTCAAAGATGTCATATTACTTGAACCCATCATCAACACTCATGGAAGCAGTAGTCAAGAAATCAGATGATGTACTCCATTGGGCAAATCTGTTGCAAGAGACCTGTTTAAATTGCTGAAGAGCAAAGATGTGTCTTTGAAGACTAAGTGCACCAAACCTAAGCCATGGTATTCAATCATCTCATATGCATGTAAAAGCTGGACAATGAATAAGGAAGACCGAAGAAGAGTTGCTTTTGTGTGGTGGTGTTGGCAAAGAATACTGAAAATACCCTGGTGTTTTCGTTACCTAATGCTGCTCTAACAGAAAATACCACAGGTGGATGGCTTTAACAAACAGGACTTTATTCTCATACAATTTGGGAGGCTAGAAGTCTGAGTTCAAAGTGCCAGGCTCTAGGGGCTGGGTGAAAACCCCTCAATCTTGGGCTTTAGCTCTGCCTCTTGCTAGAGGCTTTCTCTCACTCAAGCAGCTGCTGGCTGCTGAAGCTGACAAACCCAAAGTCGACAAGTAATAAGGCATGGTCCCTATATTACCAAACCACACAGCAGACCATTGACTCAAGCCCACTAAGAGTCCCAAGACTGGCAGCCAACATGGCAGGCTGCTGAACAATGACTCGGCTACAAGCAGGGTCCAAATGTGCCGTGGGAAGCAGATCACATCCCTAAAGCAGCTACACAGCTGCTCGTGGCAGAATGTAAGATGTTGATTTTCAGTCTCATCAGGGGAATGATTACCACCAGCTTCCCAGCCACTCAAACCCAGGCCCAACAAAGCTGACATATAACCTTTAACTACCATACCTGGACTGCCAGAAGAATTAATGAATTTGTCCTGGATGAAGTGCAGCCGGAATGCTCCTTGGAAGCAAAAATGGCCAGACCTCATCTTACCTACTTTGGTCATGTTGCCAGGAGGGACCATTCCCTGGAGAAGGACATCATGCTTGGTAAAGTGGAGGGTCAGGGAAAAAGGGGAAGACTCTCAAGGTGAACTGCAACGATGGGCTCAGGTATGGCAAGAATAGTGAAGATGGTGCAGACCCGGTAGTGTTTTTCTCTATTGTACACAGAGGTTGCTATGAGTCAGAACCAACCCAATGGCACCTAATAACCAACAACACATCCTGTATTACTTTTTTTTTTTTTT
>NW_006921642.1:70579-83393 GCF_000298275.1 Orycteropus afer afer
CTTTGCTCTGGATGAGGAGAGACCCATTGTTGCATGTAGATGGCAGCTTGCTAGCTTTTAAGATCCCAGTCGCTACTCGCCAAGGTAGGAGGTGGAACAATGTTTTGTGTAGTATATTATGCCAATTGAGCTTGATGTCCCCTGTGACTATCATCCCAAGGCCACAGGTTCAACTGCTCAGTCTCTCTGGGTAGCTGGCTGTGACCACATCCTGTATTACTTCTGTAAGTTAGCCAATGAAAACCTTACGGATCACAGCAGAACATTGTCCAACTTCCTTGCTTTAGACATGTCATCAGGAGAGATCAATTGATTGAGGAGGACATCTTGTTTGGTGAAGTAGAGGGTCGAAGAAGGAGAGGAAGACCCTTGGTGAGATGGATTGGCACAATAGACACAATGAAGGACTTGAGCATGCTGGCGAATGTAAGGATGATGCAGAGCTGGGCAGTGTTTTGTTCTGTTACACATAAGCTGTCATGAGTCAGAGTGACTCCACAGCAGGTAAAAATAGCTTCCTGTACTAGGGAGAAGAGTTTTTTTGGACTCCACTGCAGGACTTTAAAATTATCCCCATCAAATCACTGTTATCAGCTTTAATCCATTAATTTTCTATCAAAATAATTTTGACTGTGAATCAAGATTCAACAGCTCTTAATAGGAAGTTGATGCAACAAAGTATAGAATAGCACAATCTGGCTCCCTGCCATGGGTCATTTGGTTACTCTGTTCATCACATTTCCTTGACACTGTCTGAGTAGATTAATGGGCTCAAAAATCAGTTCTATTATTGTTGTAATTTCTACAGTGAATTTATCATGACTTTGCAATTTATTCTGTGTAAAGCCTCCTGAAGTTTAAAATTCATCATTAATTCTATAGCAAAGTGGAACAGATGTCAGAACAAAGAGAGAGAGGACTGGGAGACCCAGACGAAACAGCTTTTCCAACTTTCATCTGATCTCCCTACAATACACTGGTTATAGACACTAGGTTGAGAGTTTGTGGGTAATGAATACCAAAATGAAAAGGCAAGCTTTCAGCATGAGAGGAAGCTAAGATATTCCCTAGTAGTATGGACATTTATTAGAGGGAAAGAAGATTGGAAATGATTTTAGTGGGCTTACTTGAAAGAAAGTTGCAATTAAAAAGTTAAAATGTGTGTGCAGGGAATTTATTTATTATTAAGAAACCAAACTCACTGCCGTTGAGTCAGATCCGACTTATAGTGACCCATCCTTGGGTTTCCAAGGCAGTATCACTACAGAAGTAGATTGCACAACCTAGTATAGGAAGACCTATAATTGAAAACAAATTTAAAAAGTAAATAAATCTCTTGTGGAGGATTTTAAATAGATGAGAGAAATAGAGATAGAGACAAAAGAGAATTACAGAAAATGAAATTACCAGGTGTATATGTATACTGTAGGACACAGTAATGGTGTTTGAGAAGGTACTTAGCAGACTTTCCATTATGGAAAGAGAAATCCACAATGAGGTGAAACAATGAGGCCTCAAATAGCCCCATCTGTGAGCCTCGAGGATCTTCTCTACAAAGCCAATAACAAGGATATTAAATAATCGTTAGTCTTCTCAATTGAGATAAATACTACAGATGTTTGACTAGACCAAAAAAAAAGAACCAAACTCACTGCTGTTGAGTTGGATCAAGTGGGCTTACTTGAAATAAAGATGCAATTGAAAAGTTAAAATGTTGTGCTTACAGGGAATTTATTTATTATCAAGAAACTAAAAATCAAACCAAACTCACTGTTTTCAAGTTGGATCCAACTCATAGCGACCCCTCCTTAGGTTTCTGAGGTGGTATATCTACAGAAGTTGTTTGCCCAGTCTTCTTCCAAGGAGTGGTTGGTGGGTTTAAACGACCAGCCATCTCGTTAGCAGTCAAATGCCTTAGGCACTAAGCCACCAATTGCAAGATATCAATTTGATGACTGTTGTTGTTGTTGTTATGTGCCATGGAGTCCCTCGACTCACAGTCACCCCTCCTTGGGTTTCCGAGGCAGTATCACTACAGAATTAGGATTGCCCAACCTTCCTTCCGAGGAGTGGCTGGTGGGCTTGAACCACCAGCCTTCTGGTTAGAAGTCAAATGCCTTAGGCACTATGCTACCAGAGCTCCCAAGCCATGGTATTTTCAATTGCCTCATGTGCATATGAAATGAATAAGGACAATGAATAAGGAACACTGAACAGCTGATGCCTTTGAAATGTGGTGTTAGTGAAGAATACTGAAAATACCTTGGACTGCCAGCAGAATGAACAAATCTATCCAGGAAGAAGTGCAGCCAGAGTGCTTTTTGGAAGCAAGAATGGCCAGATTTCATCTCACCTACTTTGGTCCAGTTGTGAGAAGAGACCATTCCCTGGAGAAGTAAATCATGCTTGGTAAAGTAGAGGATCAGTGTAAAAGGGGAAGACCCTCAACAAGATGGATTGACAAAGTGGCTGCAATGATGGTGGTCAAGCATAGCGAGGATTGTGACTATGGCAAAGGACCAGGCAGTGTTTTGTCCTGTTGTATATGGGATCACTATGAGTAAGAGTCCACTAGATGGCACCTAACATCAACGACAGAATCATGTATTATGTAACTTTTCGAGATTGGCTTTTTTTTTCATTCAGCATAATTCTTTTGAGATCCAAGTAATTGTAAGTGGCAAAAGTTTATTGCTTTTTATCAATGAATATTGTTGTTGTTGTTATGTGCCGTTGAGTTGGACCCGACTCATAGCGACCCCTCCTTGGGTGTCTGAGGCAGTATCACTAGGGAAGTAGATTGCCCAACCTTCCTTCCAAGGAGTGGCTGGTGGGTTTGAACTGCCAGCCTTCTGGTTAGCAGTCAAGTGCCTTAGGCACTATGCTACCAGAGCTCCTATCAATGAATAGTATTCCACAATAAAGTTCCTAGGTGGCACAAATGGTTTGCAGTTGGATATTAACCTAAAAGTTGATGGTTTGAACTTACCTAAGGGCACTGTAGGAGCTCTGGTGGCGTAGGACTTAAAGCATTTGACTGCTAACCAGAAGGCTGGCAGTTCAAACCCACCAGCCACTCTTCGGAAGGAAGGTTGGGCAATCTACTTCCGTAGTGATACTGCCTCAGAAACCCAAGGAGGGGTCGCTATGAGTTGGATTCAACTCGATGGCAGTGAGTTTGATTTTATGTTTTAGTGGCACTTTGGAAGACTGCCTGATGCTCTGCTTCTGTAAAGATTACAACCAATAAAGTTATATAGAACAGTTTGACTCTATAATGTATAGGGTTACCATGAGTCAGAATCAACTCAATGGTAGCGGGTAGTATCCCAATAAGGTTATTTAACCATTCACTCATTGAAGTACATTCAAGTCAGGATAGTCTTTTTTTGAGATGTTGTCTTAGTTTTGTAGTGCTGTTATAACAGAAATACCACAAGCGATGGCTTTAACAAACAGAAATTTATTCTCTTACAATTTAGGAAACTAGATGCTCAAATTCAGAATGCCAGCTTTAGTGTAAGACTAGGCTAGAGATCTGAGTTCAGAGTGCTGGCTCTAGGAGCTGACTGGAGGCCCCTTGACTTTGGACTTCAGCTCTGCCTCTTCTTCCAGGCCCAATGGAGCAAGCTGGAGGCATCTCCAGACTCATGCAGCTGCTGGCTGCTGAGGCTGACAAACCCAAAATTAGCAGGTGAAATGCCCATCTGATGGCTCACAGGCTGTGAATGCAACAGTCTCAAGAATGGCCAGCCACTAGTTCAGGTCCAGAAAGTGGAGATGATGATGGACCAAATGCAGGATCCATGATGAGCCAAAAAGCGAGTCCTTTCCCAAATCTTTTCCATATATACTGGAAGCAGGCCACACCCTCCACCATACAGGTGATTATGCCACGTCCAATCTCATCATGGGAAATAACTACATCCAACTACCAAGTCACTCAAAATCATGGCCCAGCCAAGTTGACACACAACCTTAACTACCACAGATGTTAATTTGCACTTCTTTTCCTCTAGTTTCAGTTTCCCCAATTGAAGGTGGGACAGATTCAGGGCTTCCCTGCTTCAAAAGAAATAAGTGGCAGACCTTCTAGATTTAGTTTTCAAAGGCTAGGCTCATTATATTTCAATATTTTTTTAGGAATAGAAAAGCCAATCCTTAAAGTTATGTGGATTTCATTTGAACAGTAAACATACAAGAATATTTTTTAAAGCATAAACTATTTTTAAATATGTAGAGACTATTCACTAGTTTTCATGCTGTGATTACCTGAACAGGTGGTAAACAGGGACTGGTATTATGTTTAAGGAGTTCTGGTGGTGTAGTGGTTAAGGCATTTTGCTGCAACCCAAAAAGTTGGTGGTTCAAACCCACCTGGTACTCTGTGGAAGAAAGATGAGGCAGTCTGCTTCTGTAAAGATGTACAACCTTGGAAGCCCAGTGGGGGTTGCTTTGAGTCAGAATCAATTCAGTGGCAGTGAGTTTGGTACTTTTGGTTTGGGGTTATTTTTTAAAAAATATATAAGCAGATAAATAATGTAAGAAGCCTGTAAAAAAAACAAACAGTTCCACAATGCTCCCATCCCGATTTATCTGCATCTCTGAAACCTGTGAATATATAACTTTACATGGCAAAAGGGTCATTAAGTTAAGCATTTTGATGTGGGGAGATTATTTTGGACTACCTGGGTTGGCCCAATATAATCGCACAGGCCTTCATAAGGAGGAGGCATGAAGGTCAGAGTCAGAAAAGGAGAGGTTGGAGTGATATAGGGTCACATGTCAAGCATGGCAGACAGCCAGCTTCCAGAAGCTGAAAATGGCAACAAAATTAAAGACTCCAGAGAAACCAGCTCTGCTGATTCATTTTAGACTTCTTATCTCCAGAATTGTGTTGTTCCTGGTGTCATTGTTACTTGCTGTCGAGTGGATTCCAACTCATGGCAACCTCATGTGTGCACAATAGAACCGCTCCATACGACTTTCAAGGATGTGACTTTTTGGAAGCAGATTGCCAGGTCTGTCTTCTGAAACATCTCTGGGTGGGTGGGTTCAAACCTCCAATCTTTGGTTACCATTCCCCATTTAAACATTTTCACCACCCAGACACTCCTTCAAGAAATGTAAGATAATATATTTGGATCATTTTCAACCACTAAATTTGTTATGACATGTAAGTGAAACTAATATACTCCTAATGCTTAGGGACTTTATTCTTTGGCTACCTATGTTCATTGAGCCCTCTTGATATGTTTCCTGGTTTAGACTTGATTTCCTAGGTTGATTTTTTTGTTCCCTCTAGGATTCAACTGGGATTCTCCTTTGAGTCCCAAGCAGTGTGACATCCGTCCCCTTCTCACACTCCTGTCATATATGCATACCTGTCAGCTACAGATCTGCAGATCAGACAAAAATATATTTTTTTTAACCATTATTTCCCCTACTTTCCACACAATTCAGGTTTTGTGGACTTTTTCTTTAAGCTATCTCACAACTACCTTTAAATAAGGTCTGGTTGCTGGTTTGAACGCTCACCCCAAATTTATTATTTTGATGCCATTGTGAATGGAATTATTTTCTTTTATTGTGGTGAAACGATACATAACAAAGCATACGCTATCTCAATAATTCTTACATGTGCAATTCAGTGACACTGCTTACATTGTTCAAGTTGTACAACAATTGGAATTTAATTTTTATTTCCATTTTGTGTTGTGTGTTGCTAGTATATAGATATGCAGCTGAGTTTTATACATTAATATTTATTGCTAAATTTACTAATTAGTTTTAGTAGCTTTTTGTGGATTTTTTAGGATTTCCTACATATTGAATTATGCCATCTGAAAATAAAAACAATTTTGCATCTTACTTTGTAATTGGCTACCATTTATTTATTTTTCCTTGTTGCACTGTTAGAACCTTGTGTAATGTTAATCAGAAGTAACAAGAGCAAACATCCTTATCTTGTTGTTGGTCTTAGGGAGAAAATAGTCTTTAATTATTGAAAATGAAGCTAGCTACAGGCTTTTTATAGACCTCCTTTACTGTATATATGGTTGAGGGTATTTTCTTTCACTAGTAATTTGTTGAGAATTTTTTATTGTGGTAGTTTTGAATTTTGTCAAATGCATTTTCTGTATTTATTGAGAAGATAGTGTGGTTTTTATCCTTTATTCTATTAATATGATTCACAATAAGAATTGATTTTTAGATGTTAAATAAATCTTGCATTTCTGGGATAAGCCACATTTGATCATGTCGTTAATCTCTTTATATGTTTCTAGATTCAGTTCACTGACACTTTGTTAAGAGATTTTGTGTCTATGTTCATGAAGGATAATGATAGTTTTCTTGCATATCTTTGTCTGGTTTCAGTATCAGGATAATAATGATCTCACATAATGAATTAGGAAGTATTCCTTTCTTTTCCATTTCATAAAATAGTTTATAAAAGATTGGTATTATTTCCTCTTTACATATTTGACAGAATTAACCAACGAGACCATCTGAGCCTAAGCTTTTAGAAAGATTATTAATGGCAAATTCAATTTCTTTGCTTGTTATAGGTCTATTCAGGTTATTCTGTTGCTTCATGAGCAAGTTTTACTAATTTATGTTTTTCTAGTAATGTCTCCATTTCATCTAAGTTGTTCAATTCATTGTGGTGATTTTATAAATAATATTCCCTTATAATCCTTTTAATACCTCTAAAGATAGTAGAGGAGCTCTGGTGGCATAGTGCCTAAGGCATTTGACTGCTAACCAGAAGGCCGGTGGCTCAAACCCACCAGCCATTCCCCAGAAGGAAGGTTGGGCAATCTACTTCTGTAGAGATACCACCTTGGAAACCCAAGGAGGGGTCACTATGAGTCGGATCCGACTCCACGGCAATGGTTGCATATTGCATTTTTTTTAAAGATAGTAGAGGTAACCCTTCTCTCATTCCTGATTTTGATAATTTGTTTATTTTGCAATATCTTTCCTCCATTGATTGGCTTTAAATTTTTGTCAAAAATCATTTGAACATATTTGGGTGGATCTATTTCTGGGTTATCTTTCTGTTTCACTGATCTGTGTGTCTATCCCTTTGCCAACAGTGCCTAAGGCATTTGACTGATAACCAGAAGGCTAGTGGTCAAACCCACCAGCCACTCCTCAGAAGGAAAATTGGGCAATCTACTTCCGTAGAGATAACACCTTGGAAACCCAAGGAGGGGTCGCTATGAGTTAAATCAACTCAATGGCAGTGAGTTTGTGGGGTTTTTTAGTGAGTACTGTAGCTATAGAATCAGTCTTGAAATTGGGTAGAATGATTCCTCCCACTTTGTTCTTTTTCAAAATTGTTTTAGTGAGTTGGGGAAGATGGCATCTCACCTGTACCCCACACATTAGCTCTCTCTAGCATCTTAATACCTGAAAAACTAAGTGCAGCAGTTTGAAGCAGTAATTCTGGCACTCTGAACACCTCATCAAGTCAGAGAAGGCCAAACTCAGGGGCGTAGGATTAGAAAGGAGGGAGAGGCAGAATAAATAACCAGAAAGAATACAAATAAATGAACCTGCCCTGTGGAATGCTGACCACCCTGCAAGATGGGGCATTGGAGGGCTCCCTGGGGCAGTGGAGAGAATGCACCAGAAAACCTGTGGCCACTCCACAGATCTACCTTCAGCACCTGCTTTTATCAGTAAATTTGGGACCATTGGGAGGGTGGAATTTCTGACAAGTGGATCAGAGACCTCTCTGGGTCTGGGCACAGCTGAATTGGGAGCAGAGAGGGAGGCAAGCTGCAAATGGGCAAGCCCTGGGATGAACTCATACCGCAGGTCAGGGCAGCTATTCCAGGAAAGCTTTTAGGCACAGAAGGGTTTTGTGGCTGTCTGAACCTGGCAGAAAGTGGTGGCCCCCTAACCATTGGGATCTTTGTTGAACTTGAGCTGTGGGCCTGTGAGTAACAGTATAACATAATCATTAGCAGCCTATTCAAAGCACTGGAAATGGCTACAGACACCTTGGAGATTTTTTTCCTCTTTTCTTCCTCCTTTCCCTGACTCTCCCCTGCCTCTTGCAATAGAAAAACCACATTAAGCCACCACAACACCTGCCAGCTTGAATCCTAAACCCCCTTCACAACAAACAGAGACCTGCATCCACATTCCACACAGTGATTCCATCATCCCAAAGAAAACTGCAGAGCAACCCAGCACACTTGAATTAATAACCAATAAAATAAAATACACCAGCTCCACCTTTGCAAAAATATTAGATCATAAAATCAAGACAAAATAAAGCAATATGTAACGAACAGTTAAAGACAACATCAAGATGTCTAGGAAAGAACAGGCAACCTCAAATCAAACAAACAAACAAAAAGAACCAGGCTAAGACAATAGAAATAAAATCCCAAACAAAAGTCTCATTAAACATGGAGGAAGAGGAGGCAACAGAATTATCCAAAAAGGAATTTAAAAAGTATGTTTATAGAACTCTACAAAAGCTTAAGGAAACCCCAAACAGAACCAAGGAAAACGCAGACAGTACCCTGGAAGAACTCAGGAAAACCATTCAAGAACAAAATAACAAGACTAATACACAATCAGAACTCATACAAAAACAGCAGTTAGAAATCCAGAAGATGAATATCAAAATTACAGAATTAAACAACACAGTGAAAGCAACAGAAGAATAGGCTAGAACTGGCTGAAGAGTGCATTTCCCAACTACAAGATAAATCCCTTGACACCAGCCTGTACGAAGAAAAATCAGAACAAAGATTTATGAGAAATGAAGAGAACCTAAGAGTTATATGGGATGACATGAAAATAAACAACATACACCTCACTGGAATTCCAGAACAAGAAGAGGGGAAGAAAAAAAAAAAAAAAAATCCCTGAGAAAACTATGGAAGACTTACTAACAGAAAAGCCCCATTCATGAAGGAAGAAAAGATATTTGTCCAAAAAACTCAAAGAATCCCATACAAAATAGATTCCAAGAGAAAAACACCAAGGCATATCATAATCAAACTCTCTAAAACCAAAGACAAAGAAATAATCTTGCAAGCTGTCCAGGACAAAAGAAATATCACTTATAATAATCCAACAGTTAGGCTGAGTTCTGATTACTTAGCAGAAACCATGCAGGCAAGAAGGCAATGGGATGGCATATATGAAACACTGAAGAAAGAGAACTTCCAACCAAGCATCCTATGTCTAGCCAAACTGTCCATCAAATATGAGGGTGAAATAAAGATATTCTCAGACAAACAGAAATTAAGGGATTTTGCAAAAACCAGAATAACCCTACAAGAAATGCTTAAGAAAGTCCTTTCCAATAGAAACCCACAAGAGAACAACAAAATCAGGACACATTACATCAACATTAAAACCAAATCAGAAATAGATGCTCAAAATAAGACCATAAAACATTGTACACTAAACTTCTGGTAAGAGGGAGGAAGTGATACAGACCTTCTTCAACAAAGAAAAGAAAAATCAATGGACAGGGATACAGAAGATAATCCCAGAGACCTGAGCTTTGATAGAACTATATAGAAGTGGATTAGGCACCAACTAGTGGAAAAACCTGAACGAAAACAGTGAGTACGGAGACTGTTGGAGCTGCAGACTGTCAGCTACTCGGACGGGACCAACAGCCTGAATATTTCCAAGTAGTGTTGGGACCTGAGAATTGAGCTAATGATCAGCCCTGGTCACCAAGGACTGCAGGGACAACTGCGCTGATGGCCTATGACTAGGAAGGGAAACTGCAAGGAGGAAGACAACCTGAGCTGTTGACTTTCCGCTGTCCAGAGGGAGCAGCCATTATGATTGTTTACACACAGCAACAATTTTGAATATTTAAAGTGACCAAGGGTGCAGCCATTTTGAATGTTTATAAGTGGTGGCCATTTTGGATATTTGAAGTGAAAGCATTCTCATTCAGATTCCAGGGGCCTTAGAGTAGGCTCTGTTTGCCATGGTCAGCAGGGACATATGAGAGGTGACAACAGGAAAGGAGACAGGTAGTGAGTGTATAAGTGCTGTCAACTAGTGAATAGAGGAGCACAGTACCCTACTTGTGTAGATAACATACAAACAAAACAAAGAAAATGAAAATCATGGGCACGTCACTCCAACATACAATCACCAATTACATATAAACACAAAAAAAAGTCACAATGTCTCAGAGACAACAGAGCATCACAGTCCACACAAGAAGCAAGATAAAGCAGGAGAAACAAGGGACCAGGGTACAGACCCAAAACACATCCATGAGGAAGACACAGCATTGGAACTCCCTGATAAGGAATTCAAAAGAATTACATTTAGGTATCTTCAACGAATTGAGAGACAGATCGAGGAATACACAAAGAAAACCCTAGAACAATTTCGAAAGACAATGCAAGAACAAAATGACAAAATAAATGAAAAATTAGAAATGACACAAAATCTACACACAGAAATCCAGAAGATGAATACTAAATTTTCAGAAATAGATAAGACATTGAATGGGCAAAGGAGCAGAATGGAATCAATGGAAGACAGAATTAGGGAGATTGAAGGCAAATACCCAAACACTTCTTTGGAAAGAGATAAATCAGAAAAAAGATCAAAACAAAATGAAGAAAACCTAAGGTTCATGTGGGATACCATCAAAAGGAAAAGCCTGCATGTAATCGGAATTCCAGAATAGGAAGAGAAAAGTAAAACCACAGAGAAAATTGTTGAAGATTTGTTGGAAAATAATTTTCCTGGTATGATGAAAGATGAGAATATATCCATCCAGGCTGTCTAACGGACCCCAAATAGAATAGACCCCAAAAGAAAATCACCCAGACATATCTTCATCAAACTCACCAAAACCAAAGACAAGAAAAGAATCATGAGAGCAGCATGGGAAAAATGAAAAGTTACCTACAGGGGGCAGCCAATAAGACTAAACTCAGATTTCTCGACAGAAACCATGCAGGTGAGAAGACAATGGGATGGGATATATAAAACCCTAAAAAGAGAAAAATTTCCAACCAAGAATTATGTGCCCAGCAAAATTGTCCCTCAAATATGATGGTGAAATTAGGAGATTTCCAGATAAGCAGAAACTAAGGGAATTTGTTAAAACCAGACCAACCTTACAAGAGATGCTAAAGGGAGCCCCTTGGACAGAGAAGCAACAACAGCCAACAACAACTGACCATTAACATACATGATGATATAACCCAGAAACCAACCCAGCTATGGAACTATCCAAAGTAAATAAGCCTACAAGATTGTAAACAGGGAACCAGAGACATCCATTGACAAATGAGGACAACTACAAACCAAAAAGAGGGAGAAGACTGTGTCATTACGAACTTCTAGATGGTAGGGAAGTCAAGACAACTATAAGATAGAATGGACTTTTCTAAACTTGGGAAGAAAACTATAAATCACAGGGTAACCTCAAAGAAAAATGATAAGGCTTCACATCAAAATAAAAAAGAGGACCAGCATAAATATTCAGGAAATACTAAAACAATAGCAATGAAGGAAGTGATAACATGATTCATAAACAAAATGAACTCAGCATAGAAAATTGTGTGGAACAAAGAAATTGACACCACAAAAAAGCACATAACAAAAATGACATTAACAGATTCCTAATTGCTGATAATTACATATTTGGCAAGGGACTTATCTCTAAGATTTATAGTGGAAGAGTGGATGGCCATACTATGGTACATACATATAATGGAATGCTATGTAACACTAAAGAATAATGTAGAGTCTGCAAAACACTGCATAATATGAATGAACTTGGATGACATTATGGTGAGTGAAATAAGTCAATCACAGAAGGATAAATATAGTATTAGTTTGTTGTTGTAGAGGGTCAAGTAAAGGTTTATATATGGAGGGAAACTTTGTTACTTTGTTGGTTGCCAGAGGTGAGAAGGGAGGGGAGGGAACACTGCAAAAAAAAAAAAAGCATTGACCCATGCCACTTTAGTTTTGTGTATTTCACTGTACATAAATTATATTTCAATGAAATGCATTAAAAAATGTACACTAAAAAACAAGGAAGTCAATCTGCATATGACAACAGCAAGTAATCAAATAGAGGGAATAAAAGTTCTAGATACAAAATTTCCAAATAGAGAGGAAAACAGGACAATGTCCTCATAGAACAGACTGTTCCAAAAATATAGAGACAAGAATTCATTCTAAGGTAAACACAAAGAAAATTAACAATTGCCTAAGCAAACCCAGAAGGAAGGAAAACATATGGGTTTAGTAAGCACAAAATCAACAATAAAGAAGAAAAGAGAGGAAACACTTGACACCAAAATGAACTCAGCACAGAAAAGTATATGGGCCAAGGAAACTCCAACAACATGACAAAAAACAAACAAACAAACAAAAAACCCACAATAGAATGACAGCAATGAATTCATACCTATCACTAATTACATTCAATGTGAATGGACTAAATGCACCAATCAAGAGAAAGAGAGTGGCAGACTGGGTAAGAAAAGATGACCCAATGATATTCTGCCTACAAGAGACCCATCTTAGACACAAAGATAAAAACAAATTAAGAGTTAAAGGCAAAAATACCCACTGCTGTGGAGTTGGATCCGACTCATAATGACCCCTCCTTGGGTCTGTATTTTACATATGGGCAGTCCTCAAACATTTATCCATCCTCTGTTGTTGTTGTTGTTGTTAAGTGCCGTTGAGTCATTTCCGACTCATAGCGACCCCATGCACAGCAGAACGAAACACTGCCCGATCCCGTGCCAGCCCCACAATCCCTGCTATACTTGATCCCATC
>NW_006921642.1:86080-96346 GCF_000298275.1 Orycteropus afer afer
GGTAATGTACCAAACAGTGTTTCTTTGCTATTCATAAGGTTTTCCCTGGCCAATTCTTTCAGAAGTGGACAGCCTCTTCCTTCTTCCTAGTCTGTCTCAGTCTATAAGCTGAGCTGTTACCTGTGCACCAGGTGCATCTCTCTGGGTTTTAAACTCCAGAGGCTCAGCCTCAAAACTCACGTCTACATGTCACCACTGTAGGAAAAACCAACAGACAAGTTTGTCCTGCTGCTGGAGACCTGGGTTTCTGAGGTGGTATCATCATGGAAGTAGATTGCCCAAGCTTCCTTCCCAGGAGTGGCTGTTGGGTTTGAACCACCAACCTTCTGGTTAGCAATCAAATGCCTTAGGCACTACACCACCAGAGCTTCTAATTAAGAGTTAAGGGGTGGAAAAAAATATACGAAGCCAACAGTAACCAAAAAAGAGCAGGAGTGGTCATATTAATTTCTGATAAAATAGCTTTAAGGTGAAAAACAACAAAAGGGACAAAGAAGGTCACTATGTGATTCTGAAAGGGTCAATTGACCAAGAAGACATTATGATAATAAATATCTATGCACCCAATGAAAATGCTCCAAAATACATGAAGCAAATATTAATTGAATTGAAAGAGAAAATAGACAACTCTATAATAGTAAAAGGAGACTTTAACACACCACTTTCAAGGAGGGTCAAATCAACTAGAAAAAACTCAAAAAAGATACAGAATAACTCAACAACACAATCAACCAACTCGACCTCATACATATATACAGAGCACTCCACCCAACAGAAGCTCAATTCACACTCTTCTCCAGTGCACATGGATCATTCTCCAGAATAGATCATATGTTAGGACATAAAGTTAGCCTCAATAAATTCAAAAGTATTGAAATACTACAAAGCATCTTCTTGGACTACAATGCTATAAAATTAGAAATTAATAATAGAAAGATCAAGGAAAAAACATCAAACATGTGGAAGTTGAATAATACACTGCTCAAAAACCACTGGGTAATAGAAGAAATAAAAAGTGAAATAAAAAAATTCATAGAAACAAAAGAGAATGATAGTATATCTTATCAAAACATATGGGACACAGCAAAAGCAGTGCTCAGAGGTCAGTTTACAATAATAAATGCATACATCAAAAAAGAGGAAAGAAACTAAATCAACACTCTAGCTCAACAATTCCAACAATTAGAAAAAGAAAAAAGAATCCTAAAGTGTCTAAAGTAAGGAAATAATAAAGATCAACATAGAAATAAGTGAAACAGAAAACAAAACCAAAAAAATAGAGAAAATCAACAAACAAGAAGTTGGTTCTTCAAAAAGATTAACAAAATTGGCAAATCTAACAAAAGAAAGAGAAGGTGCAAATTACAAGAATAATAAATGAAAAGGGGGTCATCACAACAGAACCAACTGAAATAAAAAAAGATATTGACAGAATATTATGAAATAGTGTACTCCAACAGATTTGAGAACCTAGAAGAGATGGGCAAGTCTCTGGAATCACAAGACCTACCTAAACTATCCCACTCAGAGATAGAATACTTGAACAGACCCATAACAAAGGAAGAAATTGAACAGGTCATCAAAAAAACTTCCCACAAGAAAAAATCCTGGCTCTGATAGTATTCACTGGAGAATTTTACCAAATATTCAGGGAAGAATTGACAACTACACTACTCAAGCTATTCTAGAACACAGAAAAAGACAGAATATTCCTAAACTCATTTTATGAAGCAAGCATAACACTGATATCAAAACCAAAGAAAGGCACCACTAAAAAGGAAAACTCCAGACCAATAACCCTCATGAACATAGATGCAAAAATCTTCAACAAAATCCTAGCCAACAGAAGCCAACAACATATCAAAAAAAAAGAATACATCTTGATCAAGTGGTATTCATACCTGGTATACAATGATGACTCAACATCAGAAAAACAATCAATGTAATCTACCACATAAACAAAGCAAAAGAAAGAAGCATATGATCATATCAGTTGATGCAGAAAAGGCATTTGATAAAACATAACACCCGTTTCTGTTCAGAACTCTCAGCAAAATAGGGATAGAAGGGAAATTCCTCAACATAATAAAGGGCATATATGCAAAACCAATAGCCAACATTATTATTAATGGGCAAAGACTCAAAGTGTTCCACTTATGAACAGGAACCAGACAGGGTTGCCCTCTATGACTACTCCTATTTAACATTGTATTGGAAGTCCTTGTTGTTGTTGTTGTTGTTGTTATGTGCCGTCGAGTCAGCCCTGACTCATAGTGACCCCTCCTTGGGTTTCCGAGGCAGTATCACTACGGAAGTAGGATTGCCCAACCTTCCTTCCGAGGAGTGGCTGGTGGGTTTGAACTGCCAGCCTTCTGGTTAGCAGTCAAGTGCCTTAGCCACTATGCTACCAGAGCTCCCAAATCTAAAATTTTTTAAGATTTTACCTCTAAAATCTAAAGTCCTAGCCAGGGCAATAAGGCAAAAAAGAGAAATAAAAGACATCCAAATTGGCAAAGAGGAAGTGAAGCTATCCCTATTTGCAGATGATATGATCCCATACATAGAAAACCCAAGAGACTTAGCAAAAAAACTACTGGAACTAATAGAGAGGTTCAGCAAAGTGGCAGGATACGAGGTCAACATACAAAAATCAGTTGGATTCCTCTGCACCAATAAAGAGACGTCTGAAAAAGAAATAAGGGAAAAAATACCATTTACAATAGCTACTAAAAAGATAAAATATCTAGGAATAAACCTCACCAGAGACATAAAAGACCTATACAAAGAAAACTGTAAAACATTACTACAGGAGACAACAAAGGATCTACATAAATGGAAGAATCTGCCTTGTTCATGTGTAGGTAGAATGAATATTGTGAAAATGCCAATACTAACTAAAGCTATCTACACATTCAATGCAATCCTGATCCAGATACCAACAACATTTTTTAAGAATATGGGAAAACCAATTACTAACTTCATATGGAAAGGAAAGAGACCTCAGATAAGCAGAGCACTGCTGAAGAAGAAGAACAAAGTGGGAGGTCTCACACTCCAGGATCTTAAAAGCTACTATACAGCCACAGTAGTCAAAACAGCAAGGTATTGGTACAATGACAGACAGATAGACCAATAAAACAGAATCAAAAACCCAGAAATAGACCCATCCATCTATGGACAGCTAATCTTCAACAAAGGACCAAAACTCATTAAATGAGGAAGAGACAGCCTCTTTATCAAATGGTGCTGGCAAACTTGGATATCCACTTGTAGAAAAATGAAACAAGACCCATACCTCACCCCATACACAAAAACAAACTCAAGTTGGATCAAAGACTTAAATGTAAAACCCAAAACTATAAAATTCATCAAAGATGAAATAGGGGCAAATCTAGGAGCCCTAATTTATGGTGTAAATAGATTTTCAAATATAACCCAGAATGCATAGGAGGTAGATAAGAAGCTAGATGACCGGGACCTTTTAAAAATTAAATTCTTATGTGCCTTGAAAGACTTCGTCAAAAGGGTGAAAAGAGAACCTAAAGATTGGGAGAAAATATTTGCCTATGAGATATCTGACAAAAGACTTACCTCTAAAATCTATAGAAAACTTCAACACCTCAACACCAAAAAGACAAACAATCCAATTCAAAAATGGGCAAGAGACATGAATAAACACTTCACTAAAGATGATACGTTGGCAGCCAAAAACACATGAGGACTTGCTCACTATCTTTAGTCATTAGAGAGATGCAAATGCAAACAACAATGAGATATTATCTCATCCCAGACATAATAAATGCTGGTGAGGTTGCAGAGATTGAAATTCTTATACACTGCTGGTGGGATTTTAAAATGGTACAACCATTGCGGCAAACAATGGTATGGTGTTTCCTTAAAAAACTGAAAATAGAAATATCATTCCCTTACTAGGAATATATCCTAAAGAAGTGAAAGGCAGGACATGAACAGACATATGCACACCTATGTTCATCACAGCACAATTCACTATAGCAAAGAAATGGAAAAAACCTAAATGCCCATCAATGGATGAATGGATAACCAAATTATGATACATTCACACAATGGAATACTACACTACATTAAAGAACAATGAAGGATATGTGAATCATCTCACAATATGGATGAGCCTGGAGGACATTATGCTGAATAAAATAAGTCAATCACAGGATGACAAATATTGTATGAGCCCATTACTGTAAAAAGACAAGGAAGACTTTGCTTAAGGAAGGGAATTCACTTTGTAGGTTACTGGGGTGGGGAGGGAACAATTTTCGGCTAGTTGGGAGCCACAAGCCGAGGTGGGTAAGGGGAGGGATGGTATAGAAAGAGTCTGTGACCACTATGATAACATTGGGGAAAGGAAGGCACCAAATTGTGCACATAAGATATAGACGACAGAGGCTAATACCAGTATATCCATAATACTGCCTTACCATTAACATCAAACACCAGGCTGCAGATAAACACATAAACATCTGAGAAGATCAGATGGTGGTCAGTGAACAGGATTATACTCTAAACCAAGGATAGATTCAGCTGAGGCTAATCTTGCACAGATACCAGTGACACAAAATACCTGCAATCCTTACAGAAACAACAGAAGACAGACATAGAGTAATCCCTCACAGACAGCCAGGCACTGTGGGAGACAGATCCAACAGATCTACCGACTCAGGACCTAAGTACTGGGGGACACCAGACTCAATTGACACAACAAAACACATAAAAATCTTGTTCCACAACCTACATTGGTGAGTCACAACTGGGATCTTAAAAGCTTTCAAGCGGCCATCTAAGATGCAACTAGTGGTCTCCTATTATCATAACTGAAGAAAAGTGCAAAAAACCAAGGACATTTGGAAGCAATCAGCCCTAGGACATGATGGACCTTGAGACCAGAAGAACTAGATGGTGCCTGGCTACCAATGCCAACCACTTGGGAAGGGATCAAAACTGGAGATCCTGGATAGAGTGGGAGGTAAAACGTGGAAACAAAATCCAAAAACACAATAATGACCAGAACTACTGGTTGGATGGAGTCTGGTGGGACCCCCAATACTGTGGCCCTGGGATACACTTCAGGCCTGGAATAAAACTCACTCCCAGGGTCTGGCTCTCAGCCCAATAGTAAATAACTCCTACATGCACACCACTCAACCCAGGGCGATTGCATCTATATGCTATGGAGATGCATCCTTTGGAGCAATCAACCACAGGGAACCAAAAGAGCAACATTCACACAGGAAATGCAAGACACCCAGGAGTGCATAACTATGAGGGGCACAGGGTGGGGAGTGGGGTTACTGGGAAGGAAGAGGAGGAGAGTGAGTTAGGGCTGGGGATGCTAATTGGGAAGTGAAACCAAATGTACATGAAATGTTGAATGTAAAACAAACTTTGTTATGTAAATTTGCACCTAAAGGACATTTTTTTAAAAAAGAATTGTTTTAGCTATATGAGTTTCTTCGCATTCATATTTTACAAATCATGCTGGGATTTTGATAGGAATTACAGTACATCTTTATATCACTTTAGAGGGAATGTCTGTTTATTTTGATTGTCTTTGATTTGTTTCATCATTGTTTTGAAGTTTTCAGAATACAAATCTTGTACATATTTTGTTAGATTTACACCTATGTATTTTAATTTTTTCTGAACAATTGTAAATGGTATGTCATTTTAAATTTTGGTGTCCATATGCTCTTTGTCATTATATAGAAATACGATGGATTTTTGCATGCTTATTTTCATATTCTGTGACCTTTCTGAAGTAAACTATTAGTTGAAAGAGTTTTTCGTGTTTGTTTGTTCAGATTTTGTCTCTTTCTTTTTGGTAGAACCCACTGCAATGAGTCGATTCTGACTCATAGCACATCCCATTAGGTTTCTGAGGCGGTAAATCTTTACAGAAGTAGATTGCCTGGTCTTCTTTCCATGGAGTGGCTGGTGGATTTGAACTGCCAACTTTCTGGTTAGAAATCAAATGCCTCCTTGGAAATTTCTATGAAGATAATTATGTTATATGCAAATAGGGAGAAAATAATTTCTTTCTTCCAGATCTGTATTGTTGTTGTTGTTTGCCGTCGAGTCAGCCCCGACTCATAGCGAACCCTCCTTGGGTTTCCGAGGCAGTATCACTACGGAAGTAGGATTGCCCAACCTTCCTTCCGAGGAGTGGCTGGTGGGTTTGAACCGCCAGCCTTCTGGTGAGCAGTCAAGTGTCTTAGGCACTATGCTACCAGAGCTCCTGTATAGCTTTTATTTATTTATTTTACCTTATTGCCCTAGCAAGATTTTGGTTGAAAAAGAGTGATGAGAGTGGACAAACTAGCCTTATTCCAGACTGTAAAGGAAAAACATTCAGCATTTCATCATTAAGTATAATGTTAGCTATGGTTTTGTAGGTATACTCTATCAACTTGTTGAAGTTCCTGTCTTTTCCCATTTTTCTGAGAGTTTCTTTTTAATCAAGCAAAGGTATTAAATTTTGCAAAATGCTTTTTCTACATTGATATGATCATGTAATTTTTTATTCTTTACCCTATTAATATGGTTGATTCCATTGACTAATTTTCAAATATTGAAGCAGCCTTTTATCCCTGGAATACATTCCATTTGGTCATGGATAGAATTTGTTTCATATATGGCTGAATTCTATTTGCTAATATTTTAAGATTTTTTTTTCCCTAAAATTTTTATTATGATTTGGGTGAAAGTTTACAGAGCAAATTGATTTTCCATACAGCAATTCACATACATTTGTTAAGAATTTTTATATCTTTATTCATGAGTGATATTGATCCCTAGTGTTTTTTTGTGTGTTTGTGTGTGTGTGTGTGTAGTCATGCAATGCTTAACATCCACAATACATTCTGTTAAATAGGATGTTACGTGATTTGAATGTTGTGTGAACACCACATTATATATGGACAGTACCTAGATTATGAAAGAGTTACATTCCTAAGTCTGTCTTTAAGTCAAATTTGTATGTTAGTCAGAACAGTTAGATACAATTCATATTTAACATCAGTCAGTTAAATATTTTCTAATACTAATATAGTATATCATGTACATTTATATGCATAAAAACATTAAATACACACTTCCAGATGTACTAAAACATCTTTAACATTAATAACACAGTAATAATAACAATAATGTTTTTATGCACATCACTGGGAAATACTCATTTGTTATTATGAACTATTATTGTATGCACCTCAAATTTTTAATACAATAGGATTTATGGGGTTGAACCACAGACAAATAAGTGGTCAGACACTGCCTGAAAGGATGTTATGTAGCTCATGACTGTACTATCTTTGTTTGGTTTTTAGAATAAGTATAACAGATGCCCAGTCTTCCTTCTGAGGAGTGGGTTTGAACTGCCAGCCTTCTGGTCAACAGTCAAATACCTTAGGCACTGCACCACCAGAGCTCACCGGATAATACTAGCTTCGTAAAATGAATTAGGAAGTGTTCCCTCCTCTGTTTTCTGGAGAGATTGTGTAGAATTGGTGCTGAATCTTTAAATGTTTGGTGGAGTTTCCTAGAAAAACCATTAAAGGCCTGAAGAATTCTCTTGGAGTCAGGTAGAGTTCCAATTATGAATGTAATTTTCTTAATAGTTGTAAGGCTATTCAAATTGACTCATTTCTTCTAAGCTGTCAAATTTATATACATAGAATTATTGGTAGTATTAGATGATTAAGCACATTGGAGTTGAAAGAATTGTGAAAAAATGGTTCTTTACCTTCCTTCTAGAGGCACCAACTCAAAGGAGAATCTAGTCTCCCTCCCTTTTCCCCTCAATCCCCATGGACATTTTCCTTTTTGCCCTCTTTCAAGGTCTTTTCTTTGCTTTTCTCTTACACAGAACCCGAATCCAACGCTCAGCCAAAACTTTTCTTTCCTCCTTAAAGAAGGAGGGCTTCAGGTCCTTCAAGATCTTGTATAGGGAGAGAAGAAGGAAAATATACTTGCCATCAGGATGAAATACTTCCAAAACCAATAAATCTCATTGCCATCGCTGCTGTATTGTTTTGCTAGTAAAGTTTCTGTTTTACAAAATATCACATCTTATACTTTCTTAGTAAAACCTGGTATTATATATATTATATATCTTTGAGCATATGGTTTTTTTGTTTTTGTTTTCTAGTTAGATATTTCCTTAAGGAAGAATCCCAGAAGTAAAATTATTGGCTTATTACTTACATTATTTATATTTCCAATGCTCTTGATATACATGACTAACTTAATATTCAAAAGGAAGATGGCACTTAATATCTTACACACTCATTTAAAAAAAAATGTATGTATGTGAGGTGTGGGAGAGAAAGTTTTGGTGGGAATTGTAGAAGACTGTGATAAGCAAAGATTTATTTTGTGCTTGTAGGTTCTCTAAGAAGGCTATAACTAATTCTTCCCTTCTCAGGTACCTGTAGCACACAGTAGCCTACATACACCCAGCTGGTGTTTGTTGCTGACAATTAAGTGATATAGTTAATGTGGATAATTGCAAGTATTTAAGTCTTTAAAGGAGGCTGAGGTGTTTTATTTATTTATTTTTTTTTTTTCCACTTATTCCTCCACAAACATAATAAGGCCTCATCTGTCTGGTGAAAAAAAATTTATATACAGACAAGCCATAAAAGGAATCTCTAAAAAAGGTGCTGAAAACTGGCACAGAGAACAGGAGAACAAGATGACAGAAAAATTAGCATTACGTAGCTAGTCGGGGACCAGATGGAGCCAAGAGTAATTTTGCTTCCAGGAGTATAGAGTCAAGGACAAGACCCATTAGCAAGGATGATACGCCCCTGAAAGCCTCGGAGAAACCAGGCTTTCTCTGATTTACCTAAAATGCCCACTACGGTTAGGTCTGTCTTTAATTTCATCACTTTATTCAAATTGCTCTGGATATCAATCCTGGAAAGTAACTTTAATTAAGTTGGCTCATTGAATGTGCATGGATTTTAAAGTTGGAAAAGTGATATTTAAAGTATTAGTGGCTATTTTTGAAACTGTAAAGGGAATAATTCATTTCACCTTGAAAGTGTCAGCTCACTGAAAAGAAGATAGAAGTTCACTAAATGATCATTTAAAATGCATTTTACGTTAAACCATCAAATTTACTGAAGTTACATATGCTGTCATATGGCAAGGCATTACCCATGCTTCCCTTACCCTATTTTTAATTTCTGTGCTTCAAGAATAGAAACTTTTTTTCTACAACTTACTTTATTTATAAAATGTGACAGAACGTGTTTCTGCCAAAATCAGGAAAGTCCCCTTAAAGTGGTAAGATAATCCAATTTTAAATCCACATAATAAAGACATAACAATTTTTTAAAACTGAAATGTCATCTATACCTGTCAGATTTGATCAAAAATGAAATATTGAACAACATGGGCTGTGGACAAGTAGGCCACTACAAGAACACCCATGTATAAACTGCTTCAAAATCACTTTTCTGATCAGTTTCTTAAAGATTTATTTATTGATTTTTATGAACAAAACATTTTCAACAGAATTTGAACAGGGATTCAAACATAATTTTGAGCCAGTTTAAGTATAGTGAAATTTCTTGTCACAATCTTTTTATGTTTATTGGTCATCTAAATGATTTTTCTATGACTTGTTCGTATGCTTTGCTCATTTTCTCCTAGATTGTCCATTTTGTATTGACCTATACAAGCTTCCTGTGTAATATCAATCCTCTTTGTGTGGCACATATTTTCACCTCTCTGTGACTTGTTTTGGAACTTGTTACAGTGTCTTTAGCCTATTGAAATTTTTGTCATGAAGCAGTCAAGTCCATTTTTTTTATGGTTTCAGAGTTTAATTTTTAATGTAAAATTGTGCTCTATCATAGGATTTCAAAAATATTCTATTACATATACTTTTTAAAACTTTTTTTTATGGTTTCAGTGAAAGTTTACAAAACAAATTTTTTTCCATTCAAATGTTCATACATGTTTTGTTTTTTGACATTGAATGCAGTTCCCACAATGTAACAGCACTCTCCCCACTTCTTCCCTATGTTTACCATTTCCAATCATCCTTTTTTCCTCTTCCTTCCTGCCTTCTGATCTTTATTCCCGGCCAAATGCTGTTCTTTTGATTGTTGGTTGTGGCTTATTGCTAAGGAGTACATATTTCCCTGATGTAACAGTTCACTCCATAGGCATCTCTGCTACATATGCTTCTAATTCTTTTATGATCTTTTTTTTTTTTTTTTT
>NW_006921642.1:97520-99365 GCF_000298275.1 Orycteropus afer afer
CTCTGGGTAGCTGGCTGTGACCAAGCAGTGACCACAACCTTGCCCCTTGTCAAAAAGCATCAACTCTTCTTTAGTCTTCCTTATTCATTGTCTGGCTTTCACATGCATATGAAGCTATTGACAACACCATGGCTTGGTGTTAGGCACACCTTAGTCTTCAAAGAGACATCTTTGCTCTTTAGCACTTGAAAGAGGTCTTTTGCAGCTGATTTGCCTAGTGCAGTACTCATTGATATCTGATCTCTTGACTGTTGCTTCCATTGGTGTTGATTGTGAAACTAAGTAATATGAAATCTTTGACAACTTCAATCTTTTCTCCATTTATTGTGATGCTGCTTATTAGTCCAGTTGTG
Source organism: Orycteropus afer afer (assembly GCF_000298275.1). Classification (NCBI taxonomy): domain Eukaryota; kingdom Metazoa; phylum Chordata; class Mammalia; order Tubulidentata; family Orycteropodidae; genus Orycteropus; species Orycteropus afer. Next base: position 97,874 of record NW_006921642.1, read on the forward strand.
AGGACTTTTGTCTCCTTTATGTTGAGGTGCGATCCATACTGCAGACTGTATTCTTCAACCGTCATCAGTAAGTCCTTCAAGTCATCTTCACTTTCAGCAAGCGAGGTTGTGTCATCTGCGTATCACAGGTTGTTAATGAGTCTTTCTCCAATCCTGATGCCACGTTCTTCCTCAAGTAGTCCAGCTTCTTGAATTATTTGCTCAGCATATGGATTGTACAAGTATGGTGAAAGGATACAACCCTGAAGCACTCCCTTCCTGATTTTAAGCCATGCAGTATCCCCTTGTTCTGTTTGAAAGACAGCCTCCCGGTCTATGCACAGGTTCTTCATGAGCACAATTAAGTGTTCTTGAATTTCCATTCTTCTCAATGTTATCCACAATTTGTTATGATCCACAAAATCACATGCTTTTGCATAGTCAATAAAACACAAGTAAACATCTTCCTCATGTTCTTTGCTTTCAACCAAGATCCATCGGACATCAACAATGATATCCTTCATTCCACATCCTCTTCTGAATCCAGCTTGCATTTCTGGAAGTTTCCCATCAATATACAGCTATAACCATTTTTGAATTATCTTCAACAAGATTTTACTTGTGTATGATACTAACGATATTGTTTGATAATTTCCACATTCTGTGGGATCACCTTTCTTTGGAATGGCTACAAATATGGATCTCTTCCAGTCAGTTGGCAAAGTAGCTGTCTTCCAAATTTCTTGGCATAGACGAGTAAGTGTCTCCAGTGCAGCATTTGTTTGTTTAAACATCTCAATGGCTATTTTGTCAAGTCCTGGAGCCTTGTTTTTCACCAATTCTTTCAGTGCAACTTAGACTTCTTCCTTCAGTACCATCAATTCTTGATCATATGCCACCTCTTGAAATGGATGAACCAATTCTTTTTGGAACAGTGACTGTGTATTCCATCCATCTTCTTTTGATGTTTTCTGCAACATTCAATATTTTGCCCATAGAATCTTTCAATTTTGCAAATTGAGGCTTCAATTTTTTCTTCAATTCTTTCAGCTTGAGAATTGCTGAGTATGTTCTTCTCTTTTGGTTTTCTAACTACAGATCTTTGTACATTTTATTGTAATAATTGACTTTATCTTCCTGAGCTGCTCTTTGAAATTTGTTCAGCTCTTTTATCTTGTCATTTCTTCCATTTGCTTTAACTACTCTCTGTTCAAGAACAAGTTTCAGAGTCTCTTATAATATCCATTTTGGTCTTTTCTTCCTTTCATGTCATTTAAATGACCTTTTGCTTTCTTCTTCTGTGATGCTCTTGATGTCATCCCACAATTCATCTGGTTTGTGGTCATTGGTGTTCAGTATGTCAAATCTATTCTTTAGATGGTCTCTAAATTCAGGAAGGATATATTCAAGGTCATATTTTGGCTCTCATGGACTTGTTTTAATTATCTTCAGCTTCAACTTGAACATGCATATAAGCAGTTGATGGTCTGTTCCACAGTCAGCTCCTAGCCTT
>NW_006921642.1:100800-101708 GCF_000298275.1 Orycteropus afer afer
GGGCTGACTCGATGGCAGACAACAACAAATATATAGGAAATGTCCCCAAAATATTTATTGAATGTCTTCTTTTCCACAGTGATTTGAAATGCCACCTTTATTGTAAAGTTAATTCCTATATGAACTTGGAAATGTCTCTAGATTTTTTTCATTTAAGTATGCTCATGTCACTGGCACTGTGTCTTTTCTTCAATGTTGTTGTTATAGGCATACCTCAGAGATATTGCAGGTTCAGTTCTAGACCACCACAACAAAGTGAATATTGCAATAAAATGAGTCACATGATTCTTTTTTTGGTGTGTGTGTGTGTTCCAGTGCATATATAGATTAGGTACACACTAAACTATAGCCTGTTAAGTGTGACATAGCATTATGAAAAATCTGAAATATTGTGAGCATTATCAAAATGTGACGCAGAGACATGAAGTGAGCTTTTGGAAAAATGGCACCAATAGACTTTCTTGATGTAGGATTGCAGCAAACCTTCAGTTTGTAAAAAACACAATATCATTTAGGTATACCTGTATTCTTTTTTTTTTTAAATCTCCATCTATATTTTATTTATTCCCATATCCCCTGTGTGTATATAACAGTGCCTATCACATAATAGCTTTAAAGCAAATACATGTCTTATGCTTGTTTTTTCTCATGACTAACCCCATTCCTTGTTTTCCTTTTTGTTACAGAGAAAGACAAGAAATAAAGTTAAGAGGGTTCCAGCAAGATGACGGACTAGGCAGAAGGACTCACAGACCCTCTTCAACAAAGAAAAGGAAAACCAGTTAACACAGACACAGAAGATAATCTTGGACCCCTGAGCCTTGAAGGGAAGGATACAAAAGTGGCAAAACCCCAACTAGCAGAAGAATTTGTGTGAAAATACCAAAAAAGGAGACACATGGAGCTGC
>NW_006921642.1:105463-113678 GCF_000298275.1 Orycteropus afer afer
GTATATGTGAACTGCTGTATGGAAAGTGAATTAGCTCTGTAAATCTTCACCTAAATCACAAATAAATAAATCAATAAATATAAATAAAACAAAACAAAACAAAACAAAAAAAGAAATAAATTTAACCCAGTTAGGAAAACTTCTAAAATTTGTTGATAAGTTCATCCACTTTTTTAATAATAATATTTTATTTTGTTTAAAGTGAAAGTTCACACAGCAAACTAGGTTCTCATTTAATAATGTGTACACAAATTATTCAGTGATGTTGGTTACATTTTTTACCATGTATCATTATCACTCATTTCATTCTAGTTTCACCACTTCCAGTACTCTACTTACCCTGCTCCTTTATCTTCCCATCTTTGTTTTACATTAGTTTTTGACCTTTAGGTCTCATATAAATGATTTTTTGAAGGAGCTCATTATTCATGGGTGATATTGTTTATTTAATGTGCCAATCTGTTATCTAATTAAAAGGTGACTTAGGCATAATTTTGGTTTAAGGTTTAAAGGTATCTCAGGGCAGTAGTCTCAGGGAGTCAGCTGGTCTCAACCAGTGCAGTAAGTCTGAAATTTTTAGGAATTTAAGTTCCATCAGGATCATCTATTATGGTCTTGATTCTTATTATTATTATACATTTTTTGGTTGTTGTTGTTGAACATCAGAATTAAGTGGTCCTGTTACCCAAACTTCTCATTGGAAATTCGGATTCAAACTGCTTTCCATCTATGTCTTAGGCTAGGTTCTCTTGAGAAGGAAAACCAGTGAAGCTTATATCTATATCTGTATCTTCATCTCCATCTATATCTATATCATCTATATCTATATCTAGGAGCTCTGTTGACCAGAAGGGTAACAGCTCAAATTCACCAGCCACTCCTCAGAAAGAAGACTGGGCAATCTACTTCCATAGAGATACCATCTCGGGAACCCAAGGAGGGGTCGCTATGAGTTGGAAACAACTTGACGGCAGTGAGTTTGGTTTGGGTTATATCTATATCTACAGATAGATAGAGAGATTTATCACAAGGAGATGGTTCATGTGGTTGTAGAGGCTGGCAAGCCCAAAGTCCATGGTTCAGATGTCAGGCTGGAGGCTTCACCTGACTCATGTAATTGCAGATACTGGTGAACCCAAGATTGGCAGGCCAGACAGCAGGCTCTTGGCTCATGGGCTGCAGGGGCTGATGAATCAAGATGAGCAGATAAGATGGCAGGCTTCTGGCTCATGGGCTACAAAAGTTAACAAATTCAACATTGGCAGGCAGTACAGCAAGCCACTGGCCTCAAGTCCAGAAGAATGGATATCAGATGCTGACAAGCAAGATGCAGGACCCAGATCAAGCAAAAAGCCAGAAAGCTTTGCCAGAACATCCGTATTTATTAGATGCTGACCACACCACTGGGGAAAAACTCTCTTTAAACTGACTGGCTGCTCACAGCAGATGTCATCATGGAAGTGATTACATTACAACATATTTCTTCATGGGGGATGACTACATCATACCTGCCAAACCACTGAGAATCATGGGCCAGCCAATTTGACACACAACCTTAACCATCACAGTCCACTCATTGTTAACTTGGCACCTGTACTCATCTCCTTAAACTATACATAATCTCTAAACAAAGACAATTATAAAGACATACTTGCACCTAACATGGTACAACTAACACATGTACAACCAAAAAAGCATGATCCCTATTTATATCTTATATTTTATAAGTGAAGAAAATAAAAACTATTTGATACATATATAAAACTAAGCAACAGGCATAATAGTCTTTGTAACTGCAACTGGTCATGTGGTCATAATTGGTATTTAGGACTATTCTTCCACCACCCATTCCATATACCCTTTGTCCTCAGTAAGCACCTTAGCTGGTTGTGGTTCTTTGTCTGGTGAGGTGAACCAAACCATCATTCCCGTAGGTTCTGGGCCATTAGTGTTCATGTCAGAATTGGGTTGCTATAGTTTCTCACTGACTTTAATCACAGGGCACTGTAATCCTAAGAGATATCCTAAGGATACATAGAGTATATTCCAGATATACTCTCCTCTACCTCCATTATGCAATATCAATCCAATTTCTCCTTGGTAATCAGGATCAATCACAACAGCCAATACAGTATCTCCCTTTTTGCCTGTTGATCCAGAGGCATGAGGAACTCAAAGTTGCTGGGTGGCATTCTTAGCTTCCAGTTCAATGGAATCAGTATTGTGTCTCCAGGTGTGAGTGTTTCTCCCTTTGGAACTAAGACTTCCAGACACAAAAGCATAGAATCATAGGGCTGGAAGCAAAAATTTCTCAAGTGGGCTAGTAGGGGTGATAATGAGTAGTGTCATTCTAATTTCAACCCTTTGGTTCCTAAATCCATGAACCATGGCTGTTGGAGAAACAGTGTCATATATCAGACACAGGTTTAGAGCGAATACAGCCTCCTTGAGAACATTGCCCCAACCCTGCAAAGTATTGCCACCTAGCTGACACTGTAACTGTGTCTTTAGAAAGCCATTCCATCATTCTAGGAGGAGCTCTGGTAGCGTAGTGCCTAGTGCATTTGACTGCTAACCAGAGGCTGGTGGTTCAAACCCATCAGCCACTCCTCAGAAGGAAGATTGGGCAATCTATTTCTGTAGTAATACTGCCTTGGAAACCCAAGGAGGGGTTGCTATGAGTCAGATCTGACACTAAGGCAGTGAGTTTGTTTTTTGGTTTTTCCATCATTCTATTAAGCCAGATGTTTCAGGATGATGGGGGACATAGTGAGACTAGAGAATTCCACGAGCATGAGCTAACTGCTGCACTTCATTTGCTGTGCATTGAGTCCCTTGATCCAAGGCAATGCTGTGTGGGATACCATGATAGTGGGTAAGGCATTTTGTAAGTCCATGGATAGTATTTTGGCAAAAGAATTGCATGCAGGGAAGGTAAATCCATATCCAGAGTAAGTGTCCATTGCAGTAAAAACAAAATGCTGCCCTTTCCATCATGGAAGATGTTCAAAATAATCAACTTGCCACCAATTTGCTGGCTGATTGCTCCCAGGAATGTTTCCATACTGGGGACTCATTGTGGTTCTCTGTTGCTGGAAGATTGAGCACACAGCAGTGGCTGTAGCCAAGTCAGCCTTAGTGAGTGGAAGTCCATATTGCTGAACCCCATGCATAAGCTCCATCCCTACCATTATGGTCACTTTGCTTATGAGCCCATTGGACAATGAAAAGAGTGGCTGGGGAAATAGGATGACTAGTTTCCACAAAACATGGCATCCTAGCCACTTGATTGTTAAAATTCTCTCTGCCGAGGTCACCCAATGGTGAGCATTCACACGAGACACAAATACCTTCACTTCTTTGGACCATTAAGAGCCATATTCTCCATATCTCCTTGTCACTAATTTTCCAATCATGTTTCTTCCAAGTCCCTGACCATCCAGCCAAACCATTGGCTACATTCCCTGAATCAATAAATAATGGCACATCTGGCCATATCTTTTTCCAAACAAAGTGAACAACCATGTACATTGCCTGATGTTCTGACCATTGGGAGGATTGCCTTTACCTTTGATCTTCAGGGAGTTCCCAAAAAAAGGCTACAGTGCTAGTTCTGTCCACTTTCAAGTGGTGCCTGTATATTGTGCCAAACCATCTGTAAACCAGGCACACATTTTCTTTTCCTCAGTCAATTGATCATAAGGAACTTCCCATGAGGCCGTAAGTGCAGACCACAAGAGGGAAGGCAGTGTGACAGGAGTGGAGATCTTGAGCATTCGGGCCAATTCCTCATTTTATTTACTTGTGCATTCAGGTTTTGCTTGAACCCAATCTCTTATATACCACTTCCATTTGGTGACGGAGTGCTACTGTGCACCTTAGGACTGTCACTCAGACAACAGCCAGTCTACGATGGGCAGCTCAGGACATATGGTGACTTGGTAGTTCCACTAAGCACAGATTCTCATTCTATGTTTCAGCAGGAGAGGTTAGAAATGGAGCTAAAAGTATATTTGGTTGGTTCACTGAAGCATGCATTATGTGGTGGTCTGTACAGAATCAAGCTCAAGTACCAGACTTGCCTTGGTGTACTATAGAAGAAGGTTCCAAAGGATTAGGGAAATTGTCATGTTAGAGTGGATTTATCAGGTTAGACACATAAAGCCACACATGGAGTGCCCAGAGGACATAGCTTTCACAACAGTGAGGAAAAAATTTGTCCAGGTATCCTTGATGATGATTGTGATTGCTATTTTATGTAAGTCAGATTTGACAGTGGGAAAAGCCCTAATTGAATTAGGACACCTGACTACATTGTGGCTGATTGTACTCTGTGGTGGTAGGGGCAAAGTTTTTTTTTTGTTGTTGTTGTTATGTGCCGTTGAGTCAGACCTGACTCATAGCAACCCTTCTTTGGGTTTCCGAGGCAGTATCACTACGGAAGTAGATTGCCCAACCTTCCTTCCGAGGAGTGGCTGGTGGGTTTGAATCGCCAGCCTTCTGGTTAGCAGTCAAATGCCTTAGGCACTATGCTACCAGAGCTCCTAGGGGCGAAGTGGTAGCACTTAATTGACAAAGATAAGGTGGGTGTGGTTACTGTAGCAGAGTCAAGCAGTAATCAGAATAGTCTGACTTCTAGGGACTTATGGAATTGGCTGCTTAGGCATGGTGTCCCTAAGAGTGAAATAGATAGGAAATCTATTAAATGTTTACTCAATCTGTACAAGCAGAAGAACTCTCAGTCAAGTGAACAGAAGTCTAACTTGAATCATCAGAATCTATTGTTAGGGCCCCTCAATCAATTCCAAGACTTGAGCCAGTTTACAGCCCTTCATTTAGGGAAGGCCAAGTCCTCTCTTACCCTCCCCTGCTGAAACATAGAATGAAGAATCTGTGTTTGGTGGGATCATATCAATAAACTCAGACTAGTCCAGCTTTATGTTCCTTGTACAATTATCCCACACCCTTAATAGCCATTGCCACACAAATTGCCCAAGTTTCTGTTTGTACATATTACAAAATTCAAGCAGTTCTTTTGGAGTGTAGCATACTTTGTACTTCACCTTTTGGAGCTCTCTCGGACTTAAGTCTAACTATAGGCTAGAAGAAAAATGGGTTGGGGGAGTGGTACCCGGGAATATTCCACAATGCCTGCATGGTTTCTGCTGAGAAATCCTAGCTTACTCTTATTGGTTGCCCCTTCTAGGTAACTTCTTGTTTTTCCTATGCTGCTTTCAGGATTCTTTCTTTGTCTTTGGCTTTGGTGAGTTTGATGATGATATGTCTTGGTGATTTTTTTGGGGGGGTCTATCCTGTTTGGGGTTTGTTGGACTTCTTGAATAGATATATACTCATTTTTCATTATACCAGGAAAATTCTCTTCCAACAAATCTTCCACAATTTTTTCTATTTTTTCAATTTTAGCATTAATCTTCTGGATTTCTGTCTGTAGATTTTGTATCATCTCTAATTTTTCATTTATTTTGTCATTTTGTTCTTGTATTAGCTTTCAAAATTGTTCTAGGGTTTTCTCTGTATTTTCCTCAATTTTGTCAGTGTTTTCTTTGATTTGTCTCTCAATTCATTGAAGATACCTAAATATAATTCTTTTGAATTCCTTATCAGCTAGTTCCAATGCTGTGTCTTCCTCAAAGATATGTTTTGGGTCTGTATTGTGGTCCCTTGTTCCGCCTGCTTTATCTTGCTTCTTTGTGTGGACTGTGGTGCTCTATTGTCTCCTAGACATTGTGACATTTTTGTGTTTATATTTCATTGGTGATTGTATGTTGGAATGACTTGCCCGTGATTTTCATTTGTTTTGTTTGTGTGTTATCTACATAAGCAGGGTACTGTGCTGTGCTCCTCTATTTGCTAGTTGGAAGCACTTATACACTCACCATCTGTCTCCTTTCCTGTTGTCAGCCTCCCATATGTCCCTGCCATCCTTGGCATATGGAACCTATTCTTAGGTCCCTGGAATCTGAATGAGAATGCTATCACTTTAAATATCCAAAATGGCTGCCCCTTGTAAATCTTCAAAATGGCTGCACCCTCCAGACAGTGGAAAGTCCGCAGCTCAGGTTGTCTTCCTCTTTATTGTTTCCCTTCCTAGTCATAGGCCATCAGCGCAGTCATCCCTGTAGCCCTTGGTGACCAGGGCTAATCTTTAGGGCAATTTTCAGGTCCCAGCACCAGTTGAAAATATTTGGGCTGTTGTTCCTGTCAGAGTAGCTGACAGTCCACTGCTCCAACCATCTAAGTACTCACTGTTTTCGTTCAGGTTTTTCCACTTGTTGTTGTTGTTGTTGTTATGTGCTGTCAAGTCGGCCCCGACTCATAGCGACCCCTCCTTGGATTTCCGAGGACTGCCTCACTACGGAAGTAAGATTGCCCAAACTTCCTTCCGAGGAGTGGTTGGTGGGTTTGAACCGCCAGCCTTCTGGTTAGCAGTCAAGTGCTTTAGCCACTATGCTATCAGAGGTTTTTCCACTAGTTGGTGCTTAATTCACTTCTGTATACTTCTTTTCAAAGCTCAGGGCTCCAGGATTATCTTCTGTATCTCTGTCAATTGATTTCTCTTTTCTTTGTTGAAGACGGTCTGTGTATCTTGTCTGCCTATTCCGCCATCTTACCGGAAGTTGATAATACTCTTAAATATCACAGTCTATATATTAACTTAAGAAGAACTGTAATCTTCAAAGTTACTGTCTTCCCATTAGGATGTTTCTCCATTTGCTCAAGTCTTCTTTATATCTTTCAGTGATACCACTTCTTATCCATATACTAAATATCTGTACTGTTTTTACTACAGTTATCCTTGTTATTCTAGCTTCACAGTTTTTATTGCTGCTGTGAATGAGGTTTTCTTCTATTTCATTTGTTAACAATAATGCCAATATAAAATCTTTTTCCCCCTTATGTTTGTCTCATATGGAATCATCTTGCTAAATTTTATTTTTCTCAGTTTTTGGTTAAGTCTTTTGAATTTTCTAGTTATACAATTATAAATTCTAAAACTAATGATAGTTTGATCTTTTTTTGGTAATACTTGATACTTATTTTACTTTTTGCCTTCTTTCCTTTATTGACATACCTAAAACAATATTAAGTAATAAGTATTTGTAAATTGTATCTGCATTTAATGGGATTGCCTTTAGTAGTTCATCACTTAAGATAGTATTTGGTGGAGATTCAAAATGGAGTCTCATCAGTAATCACCACACTCTTTCCCTCTAGCATCTTAGTGCTTGAAAAACTAAGTACAGCAGTTTGAATTAGGGATTTTGGTGCTTTGAACTGCTCACTGAATCAGAACGCACCAAACACAGAAGAGTTGAATTAAAGAAAAGTCACAGGGAAAAAAATTAAGGAAGATTTACCCAGTGGAGGGCAGCCAGGAAGCCAAGAGAGGCCATTGGAAACTTCCCTGGGGCAGTCATTGACTGGCAGACTTGGGTGGCCACCTGAGATCTCCATGGGCCAAGGAAGAAGACACCCTATATCAGCATACTGTGACCACACCAACAAACACCAGCAAACACCCCAAGGATCTACTGTCAGCGTCTGATTTTATCAGTAACTTGGGTCGGCTAGGTGTGAACAAGTGTGCGCAGCACCACTGAAACCCAAGCAGAGAGCTCACTGGTGCTCCAGGAGGGTGAGCACACTCCCCCCTCAGCGGGTCACTGAGTGGACTTGGGTCAGCTTGGGAGGCATTGAGAGGTCTGTGCTTGTCTTTGTCACTGATATCAGGACCACAGATTACTAGCAGGCACTCTCCCTACTCCAGCACAGCTAAAATTGCATGCATCTTTGGCAGGGCAGGTGGGTGGTATCACAGACAAAATCCTGAGCCGTTTGCAGTCTGGGCGGATTGGGCCAGTACTGTGGACAGATGGGGCCCACACAAAGCCCTAGAAACCAACCCTAGCAACACCAAGCTTTCCTTCTTCTGCTCTCACCTTCTCCATCAATAACTTCACTCATTCAATAGAAGAAACCATATTCAGCCAATTACCATAAAACCTCTCAGTTCAAACTCTAAACCTTCTTTACGACAAACAAAAACACATATCCATATTCCAAACAGTGATTCCACCATCCCAAAGAAAACTGCAGAGCGACCCAGCATACCTGAATCAATAATAAAATAAAATACACCAGCTTCACCTTTTCAAAATATTAAACCATAAAACCAAGACAAAACAAATCAACA
>NW_006921642.1:116043-117452 GCF_000298275.1 Orycteropus afer afer
TTAATACATCCAGACCAAGTGAGATTCATACCAGGTTTGCAAGGGTGGTTCAACATCAGAAAATCAATCGATGTAATCCACCACATAAACAAAACAAAGGAAAAGGACCATATGATTATATCAATTGATGCAGAAAAGGCATTTGATAAAATCCAACATCCATTCCTGTTTAAAACTCTCGGCAAAATAGGGATAGAAGGGAAATTCCTCAACATAATAAGGGTATATATGCAAAGCCAATGGCCAACATCATTATTAATGGAGAAAGACTCAAGGCATTCCCCTTACGAATGGGAACCGGACAGGGATGCCCTCTATCACCACTTCTATTTAACATTTTATTGGAAGTCCTGGCCAGGGCAATAAGGTAAGAAAAAGAAATAAAAGTCATACATATTGGCAAAGAGGAATTAAAACTATCTCTATTTGCAGATGATATGGTCCTATACATAGAAAACCCAAGAGACTCAGTAATAAGACTACTGGAACTAGTAGGTTCAGCAAAGTGGCAGGACACAAGATCAACATACAAAAATCAGCTGGATTTCTCTACACCAGCAAGGACTCCTCTGATAAAGAAATAAGGGAAATCATACCATTCACTATAGCTACGAAAAAGATAAAATATCTAGGAATAAATCTCACCAGAGACACAAAAGACCTATACAGAAAAACTATAAAACACTACTACAAGAGACAACAAAGGTACTACATAAATGGAAGAACTTGCCTTGTTCCTGGATAGGTAGACTAAACATTGTGAAAATGTCAATACTACCTAAAGCAATCTATACATTTAACACAATCCTGATCCAGATTTCAACAAAATTTTTTAAGGACATGAAAAACTAATTACTAAGTCACTTGACTGCTAACCAGAAGGCTGGCGGTTCAAACCCACTAGCCACTCCTCGGAAGGAAGATGGGACAATCTACTTCCATAGTGATAATCTCTCGGAAACTCAAAGAGAGGTCGCTATGAGTTAGTACTGACTCGAGGGCACATAACAACAAGAACAATTTCATATGGAAAGGAAAGAGACCTCGGATGAGCAGAACACTCCTCAAGAAGAAAAACAAAGTGGAAGGTCTCACACTCCCAGATCTTAAGAACTACTATATAGCCACAGTGTCAAAACAGCATGGTATTGGTACAATGATAGACAGATAAACTGATGGAACAGAATCAAAAGCTCAGACATAAACCATCCACTTATGGACAACTGATCTTTGACAAAGGCCCAAAGCCCATTAAATGGGGAAGGGATAGCCTCTTTAACAAATGGTGCTGGAAAAACTGGATATCCACCTGTAGAAAAATGAAATAAGACCCATACTTCACCCCATACACAAAAACAAACTCAAGCTGGATCAAAGACTTAAATGTAAAACCTAAAACTATAAAATTC
>NW_006921642.1:117817-133646 GCF_000298275.1 Orycteropus afer afer
GCTTGGTAGGGTGGAGGGTCGATGAAAGAGGGGGAGGCCTTCAGGGAGATGGATTGATATGGTGGCTGCGATGATGGGCTCAAGTATAGCAGGGATTGTGGGGATAATTGACAGAGATAGCCCATGAGGTAGTTAAGTTTGTGTGTCAACTTGGCTAGGCCATGTTGAGTGGCTGGGCAGCTGGATGTAATTATTCCCCATAGTAAGATTGGTGATTAACTCCATGGTGGAATGTATGAGAACAGCTGAGTATCTCTTTAGGGACATGGTCTCCTTCCCGTATATAAGAAGCAACTTTGGGACTGGTCTCTAGCTTATGGCATGCTTGGACCCTGCATGTAGACATGTCATTGTTCAGCAGCCTGCCATGCTCTGTCAACCTTGATACTTTCAATGGACTTGAATTAATGGCTTTCTGTGTGGTTTGGTAACATTGGGACTATGCCATTTTATTTGTTGACCTTGGGCTTGATAGCCTTAGCAGCCAACAGCTGCCTGAGTAAAGAGATGCCTCTAGCTTCAGAAGGCCGGGAGCAAGAGGCAGAGCTGAAGCCCAAGGTCAAAGGGTTTTCACCCAATCCCTAGAGCCTGGCATTTGAACTCAGACTTCTAGCCTCCCAAACTGTAAGTGAATAAACTCCTGTTTGTTAAGGCCATCCCATTTGTGGTATATTTCCTGTCCGAGCATAACCAGAACAGCCCAGGAAAGCAAGGATTGTTGACAGTGACTAGCAGCTAAATAGACAAGGATAGACCTTCCTCTATAGCCATGGTCTGAATTTGCTCCTGAACTGTGAGAAAACATATTTCTGTTCTTTAAAGCTACCCACTTGGGTATTTATGTTAAAACAGCACTAGGAAAGTAGCAGCTGGTGTTCACCCTTTTTTATTTTTTCCCTGTTAATGGTGAGTCTTCACTAGTCTCTTCAGTTTCAAATGGTTATTGGTCTATGCAGACTAACAGACTTACAAGTCATCAATTTAATCTATGATTTCAAAGTTACTGACAGAACATTAAAAATTCTTTATTGCCTTCATATCTGTCTTGCATCTTCTTTCTCATTCCTAAATATGATTATTTCTTCCCTCTCATTTTTTTTCTAAAAGTCAAGCTTAAAAAATAAAACTTGTGGTATTTGTATTCAGGAGCACTAGCCTAGTGCCTAAGGCACTTGACTGCTAACCTGAAGGCTGGCGGTTCAAGCCCACCAGCCACTCCTCGGAAGGAAGGTTGGGCAATCTACTTCCGTAGTGATACTGCCTCAGAAACCCAAGGAGGGGTTGCTATGAGTCAGGGCCTACTCGACGGCACATAACAACAACACAACAACAGTTTTGGTTACCTCATGCTGCTCTAACAGACATACCACAGGTGGCATGGCTTTAAAAAACAGCAGTTTATTCTCTTACAGTTTTGGAGGCCTTAAGTCCGAATTCAAAGTGCCAGGCTCTGGGGCTAGGTGAAAGCCCTTCAACCTGGGGCTTTAGCTCTGCTCTTGCTCCCAGCCCACTGAAGCTGAAGGCTTTCTTCACTCAGGCAGCAGCTGGCTGTTGAGGCTGACCAACCCAAGGTCAACAAGTGAAAAGGCACAGTCCCAATATTACCAAACAACATGGCAGACCACTGATTCAAGTCCAGAGATAGCCCCCAAATCAGCAGGGAACATAGCAGGCTACTAAATGAAGACTCAGCTATATGCAGGGTCCAAGCATGCCAAAAATCTGCAGACCATTCCTAAAGCTTCTCCTAATATATTGGGAGCACACCATATCCCTAAGGCAGCTACTCAGCTGTTACAGTATATTCCACCATGGAGCTGATTACCAGTCTCATCATGGGGATTACTATATCCAGCTGCTCAGCCATTCAAAACCAGAGCCAGCCAAGTTGACATATAACCTTAACTACCACACAACTCATTGTTTTCAAGTTGATTTCCAACTTACAACAACCCTACAGAACACAGTAGAATTGCCCCCATAGAGTTTCCAAGGCTATAAATCTATATGGAAGGAGACTGCCATATCATTTTTCTGACAGTAGGTGGTAGGTTCTAACAGCCAATGTTGTGGTGAACAGCCAAGTGCTTTAACCACTGTACCACCAAAAAAAAAAAAAAAAATCACTGCCATGGAGTCGGACCAACTCATAGTGACCCCTCCTTGGGTTTCTGAGGTGGTATCACTATGGAAGTAGATTGCCCAACCTTCCTTCTGAGAATAGACTGGTGGGTTTGAACCATCAGCTTTCTGGTTAGCAGTCAAATGCTTTAGGCACTATGCTACCAGAACTCCTTCTGTACCACCAATGCTACTTAAAAGTCAGCCTTGCCAGGACTTCTTTTATGGTCCTTAACCAGTGTTTTAATACTATTTATTAGTTCTAATTTTGTATTCTACTTCATTAATTTCTACTTATTTTATTTTGCTTGTTTGTTCTTTTTCTGGTTTCCTAGATTGAATGCTTAACTTGTTTGTTTCAAACTTTCCTGTTCAACAATAAAAGTATTATGAGTAAAGCTATAAATTTTATGTCAATAACTCTAATTTTATCATAAAGGATTTAAAATGAAGTATATTAGTTTTTACTGATTTCTATGAAAATTGTCACCTATGAGTTTTCACCTTTTGATCTGGAAATCATTTTAAAAAGTGTTTTTCAAATTGCCAAGTGGATAAATGTTTTGGCTCTTTTTATTATTAGTTTCTAGATCAGATAATATGGTTTGTAAGAACTGTGCTGTTTATAATGTTTGAAAAATTTCTTTGGTATCAAGAACATAACGAAGTTTGGGGAAATTTCTATTGTTATAAGAAAATAACATATAACACAGATACATTTGTTAATTCTTATTTAAATCCATAAAGTCTGTTTATTTCTTACTTCTTGATTAGTCAGTGTCTTAAGCTCTAGAGGAGCAAAACCAGTGAAGTATACATATATAGAGAAGAGGGGGCAGAGAGAGAGAGATTTCAATGCCTCATGTAGTCATGTAGTTGTGAAGGCTGGCAAGTCCCAAATTTGTGGGTCATACATCAGGCTGAAGGTTCTCCTGACTCATACATTGCAAGGTTGATAAACCTAAAATTGGCAGGTTAGACAGCAGGGTGCTAGCTCACATCCCATGATCCAGAGGTCAGATGATGATGCAGGATTAAGGGAGAGAGCGCTTTGCCAGCTAGCCATATGTATTGAATGCAGACCACACCCCCAAGGAAACCCCCCTGACATCAAATTAGATAATATTGAGAATCATGGCTTAGCCAAATTGACACATAACATTAAAGATCACATTCAGATTCTGAGTAGTTATGTGCCATCGAGTCAAACCTGACTCACAATGACCCCTCCTTGGGTTCTGAGGAGGAAGGAGGAAGGTTGGTCAATCTACTTTTGTAGTGATACTGCCTTGGAAAGGGATACACACACACACACACACACATATACATACATATAGTGATTTTGGGTGAAAATTTACAGTGCAAATTCACTTTCCATACAGCAGTTCACATACACTTTGTCTCATGACATTGGCTACAATTTACCACAATGCAACAGCTCCCCTCCCATTTTCTCCCGATAGTTACTTCTTCCCTGTGTCCATCTCTCCATGCACTCCTGCCCCTAGAGCTGTCTCCCTGTGCATAAATAGCCCTTCTTTCTCCTGTGATTGTTCTGTCCAAGGAGTGTATCTACCTTGAGTAAATGTTCAACTCATATATACCTGTCTTTTGTTTGGCTGGAAGCCACAGGTATGGGTTCAATTCCAGACTGGAAGGGCAGCTAGAGGCCATAATCTCAGTGGTTCCACCAGGCTCTATCAGACCAGCAAAGCTGGTCCCCCCCTCCCCTTTTTTTTCCCAAATGATTTTGAGTTTTTTTCCACGCTGTTCTCCCATTCTATCCAGGATCTCCTATGTAGATCCCCCTCCGAGTGGTTGACAGTGGTTGTCAGGCACTAATTCTTCTAGTCTCATAGTCATATAGGCTGAGGATCGCATGGTGTACCAGTCACTTGGACTAACTGTTTCCATGAATCTTTGGTTTTCTTCATTCTTCTTTGCTCTGGACAAGGAGAGACCCATCGTTGCATCTAGATGGCTACTTGCAAGCTTTTAAGATCCCAGTTGCTACTCACCAAAGTAGGAGGTGGAACAGTGTTTTGTGTAGTATGTTATGCCAATTGAGCTTGATGTCCCCTGCAACTATGGTCCTGAGCCCACAGGTTCAACTATTCACTCCCTGTGGGTAGCTGGCTGTGGCCAAGAAGTGACTACAATCTTGTCCCTTATCATCTCAACTATACACCTGGGAATTCTTACAGAACATACGAATACACTTGTAGAACCATTGCTGAGGGAGAGCAATGGTTCTCTCTTAACCATTTTAAAGCTTCCAAACATAATTGGGATTTTAACAAGTTCTCTTTGTATTTTTAGTGGTTTTGCCTTATGTGTATAGTTTGGTGCATCAAACTAAATAATAAAAAAAGGACTTCTTTTTAACTTTACAAAATATTTCTTTGCCTAGATGATGCCTATGAATATTACATCTGTTCCCCCAGATCCCCCCGCTTACCTGCTATCTTTCTTGCAAGGTTGACTTCTTCTCAGGATGTATCATCAGGCTCCCTTGCCTCCTAGTCTCTGGTTGATTTCAGCCAGTGCAGAGCCCATTAGGCAGGAAGGAAGAAGCTGAGGTAGAACTATTTATTCCCAGCTCCTTTCCTTTGGGATTGTCTCAGATTGGCCACAGTTTTCCCCCAAATGTCACAGCTTCTCTCATGGCAGTCCTTCCCACATGACTGTCTCTCTCTTGGTTTTGGTAACCACTTCATCCCCTTTCAAGCCTTGGAGAGGGAACAGTCCTGCTGTTACTGTTGTGCTTAGTTGTCATTGAGTCAGCTTTGACTCATGGTGACCCCATGTACAACAGTATGAAACATTGCCCAGTCCTGCACGATCTTCATGATTGTTGGTATACTCAAGTCCGCTGTTGAGAACAATATGTATTTTGAGTTGCTTCCATCTAGGGAGCTCATTTCTGGTACTACATCAGATAAAGCTCTGTTGTGTTCCCAAGGATTTCATTGGATGATATTTGGAGTAGAACACTAGACCTTTCTTCTTAGTTGATCTAGTCTGGAAGGTCCTCTGAAACCTATCCACCATGGGTGACCCTCTAATATTTGAAATACCAGTGACATAGCTTCCAGTGTAATAGCAACATTTAAGCCACCACAGTACAACAAAGTGACAGAAGGTTCGTGGTGAAGGTTTCACAGCTACTAGTCATGGAGATCTTGTGGTTACCTAAGACATTGCCCACACCTTTATTAAATCTGCCTCAAATTATCTGAATTTGAGTGTGTCATCAATTTCCTGTTAACTTTACTTTTGGTTTTAAAAAATTCCACTTTGTTTCTCTCTTTGCTTATATTTGCATGTTCCTTTATTTTAATCTTTAATGTTATTTTAGGCTGTCTCATGAAAATAATATAGCTGAATTTTGTTTTTAATTTAATCTGAGTTTTTGTTTTATTATAAATCAGTTTAACCTTTTTCAGATTTATTATCATTTTATTTTATTCTTTAATTTTAACCTTTCTATTTTCTTTGCTGATATTTATCAATTTATTCAAAAGAATTTTAATCTATGTTCTCATGTTGGTAGATGATGTTTCAGAATGTATTTCTGGATCAATAGTGATTATCTTCATATTTTCATATCTTCATAATATGAAAGTATTGTACCTATACTTCAATACCAATATAACAAAATTAAAAACACATATATATGTCTCCCACCTTCCCTCAGAGATGAGCTTCTTAGCCAGTTTTTACTTCTTCCATGTTTGGCTCCAAACCTCCTGGGTTTGCTTGAAATAATTTTAAATTTTAACTTCACTTTCCTTTCTTTTTTTTCTTATACTATGATTATTCTACTTGAGATTCCTTCATTAAACTCTGTTATAGTTGATGATCATATTGTAAATATCCATTAAATTTAGTCACATACTTGACTGAATTTATTACTCACTGCTCACTCTTGTACATTGTTATCAATCTCTTTGATTTTCCTAGAGTACTCCTTTGAAAAATTTTTTTTTGCATGTTCAAAAATACCTTTGATATATGAATGATTTTGGATTCTATGATTACAGTACTTTTTATTCCACTGCCTGCTAGTTTCCAGTGTTGCAGATAAAAAGTCCAGTGATTGTTTTTTCTTTGTAAATATCTTACCTTTTCTATCTGGAAGCCTAAAACACTTTTTCCTTGAGTTTAAAATGTTATCAGACCATGTATCGCTGAATTTCTTTTTGATGTTGTTAGGTGCCTTTGATTAGGCTCCGACTCATGGTGACCCTATTTACAATAGAATGAAACGCTGCCTTTTAAATGTCTTTTTAGCACCTCCTCACCACTCAGTACAGAAGATTTCAAAGGCTGGCTGAAGAAGACAAAGTAAAGTATTATAATGAAATGTGCAAAGACTTGGAATTAGAAAACCAAAAGGGAAGAACACACTTAGCATTTCTCAAGCTGAAGAACTGAAGAAAAAAATCAAGCCTTGAGTTGCAACATTGAAGGATTCTATGGGCAAAATATTGAATGATGCAAGAACCATCAAATGAAGATGAAAGGAATACACAGAGTCACTGTACTAAAAGGATTGACCAATGTTTGACCATTTCAGGAGGTAGCATATGATCAAAAACCAATGATATCGAAGGAAGACATCTCAGCTGCACTGAAAGAATTGGCAAAGAACTAGGCTCCATGAATTGATGGAATACCTGAGATGTTTCAATAAGCAGACATAGCACTGGAGATGCTACATTGTGTATACCAAGAAATTTGGAAGACAGCTACCTAGCCAACCAACTGGAAGAAAACTATATTTGTACCCATTCCAAAGGAATGTAATCCAACAGAATGTGGAAATTATTGATCAATATCATTAATATCACACACAAGTAAAATTTTGCTGAAGATAATTCAAAAATAGTTGTAGCAGTACATGGACAGGAAACTGCCAGATATGCAAGCTGGATTCAGAAGAGGGCATGGAACGAGAGATATCATTGCTTATGTCAGATGGATCTTGGCTAAAAGCAAAGAATACCAGAAAGATGTTTACCTGTGTTTCATTGACTGTACAATGGCATTTGACTGTGTGAGTCATAATAAATGATGATAACATTGTGAAGAATGGGATTTCCAGAACACTTAATTGTGTTCATGAGGAACCTGTACATAGACCAAGAGACAGTCATTCAAATAGAACAAGGGCATACTGAATGGCTTTAAATAAGGAAAGATGTGTGCCAGGATTGCATCCTTTCACTATACTTTTTCAATCTGTATTCTAAGCAAATGATGTGAGAAGCCGGACTATACAAAGAATGTGGCATCAAGATTAGAGGAAGACTCACTAACAACCTGTGATATGCAGGTGACACAACCTTGGTTATTGAAAGTAAAGATGACTTGAAGCACTTACTGATGAAGATAAAATATTCCAGCCTTCAGTATGGATTGTATCTCAACATAAAGAAAACATCTGGACCAGTAACCAAAATCATGATACATGGAGAAAAAAATTGAAGCTGTCAGGGATTTTATTTTATTTGAATCCTCAGTCAATGCCATGGAAGCAGCAGACAAGAAATCAGATGATGTATTGCACTGGAAAAAACTGCTGCAAAAGACCTCTTTAAGGTGTCTAAGAGCAAAGATGTCACTTTGAAGACTAAGGTGCACCTGACCCTCACCATGATATTTTCAATAGCCTCATATTCACATGAGAGATGGACAATGAATAAGGAAAACTAAATAATCAATGCATTTGAATTGTGGTGTTAGTGAAGAACATTGAAAATATCAAGTCCCAGAAGAACAAACAAATCTGTCTTGCAAGATGTACAGCTGGAATGCTTCTTGAAAGTAAGAATGACCAAACGTTGTCAACATGGCTTTGGTCATGTTGTCAGAAGGGACCAGTCCCTGGAGAAGGACATAATGCTTAGTAAAATAGATGATCAGTGAAAAATGGAAAGACCTTCAACAAGATGGGTTGACACACTGGCTGCAATGATGGGCCCAAGCATAGCAAAGATCATGAGGCTGGTGCAGTCCCAGGCAGTGTTTGTTGTATTGTACAAAGGGTCGCTATGAGTTGGAGCGGATGCAGTGGCACATAACAACACTAGCAACCACTCAGTAACATCTTTCATCTGAAAACTCGTTCTCATTCAGTTTATGGAAGGTTTTTCCTCCCTTTTTCTGTAATAATTGCTTCTCCATCTGTTCCATCTTTCAGTATTTCTATTATTCAGGCAGTAGATCTCCTGGATCTAGCCTCATTTCTAATTTTCACTTATTCGCATTTTCAATATGTGTTCTGAGAAAATTACTCCATTTTATTTTCTAGATCATTTCATTTGCTTTTTTAAAAAATATCTATTCTAATTTATACCTCCTCTCTTGATTTATTAGGAGTTGCACTTAGAAATGCCTTAGCGTTCCTTCAAGCCCTCCTTTTGTTCTCAAGCCTCTTCCTTATATCTTCTTGTACCTACTTGAAAGTTCACATATGTTTTTAGTTGTCTCCTCCTTCTACTCTTTGTTGTCCTTATCAGTTGCTGCCAATTTGCTTTTACATGGTGTGGTAGTTCGGTTTGTGTGTCAACTTGGCTGGGCCCGGTTGAGTGGCTGGGCAGCTGGCTATAGTATTCCCCATCATGAGACTGGTAATCAACTCCATGGTGGAATATACTTTGAGCAGCTGAGTAGATCGCTGTGGGTATGTGGTCTGCTTACTGTATATAAGAAACAGCTTTGGGAATGGTCTCTAGCTTATGGCATGCTTGGACCTTGCATGTAGCTGTGTCGTTCAGCAGCCTGCCATGCTCTGCTGACCTAGGGACTTACAATGGACTTAAATTAAAGGTCTGCTGTGTGGTTTGGTAACATAGGGACTGTACCTTTTCACTTGTCAACCTTGGGCTTGGCAGCCTCAGCAGCCAGCTGCTCTATGAGTGAAAAAAAGCCTCTAGCTTCAGTGGGCCAGGAGCTGGAGGCAGAGCTAAAGCCCAAGGCTGAGGGGCTTTCACCCAGCCCCTAGAGCTTGGCACTTTGAACTTGGACTTAAAGTCTCCAAATTATAAGAATAAACTCCTGTTTGTTTAAGCCATCCCATTTGGGGTATATTTCTATGAGAGTGGCACTAGGTAACCAGAACACATGGTGACCTTATGAATAACAAAGAAACATTGCCTGGTCCTATGCCATCTTCCTGAGAGTTTGTATGTTGGAGTCCATTGTTATTGCCATTTTGTCAGTCCATCTCATGGAGAGTTTCCCTCATTTTTGTTAATCCTCTACTTTACCAACCATGATGTCCTTTTCTACAGATTGGTCTTTCCTGATAACGTGTCCAAAGGAAGTGAGTCGATATTTTGCTAGCCTCACTTCTAAAGAGTATTCTGGTTGTGTTTCTTCTAAGACTGATTGTTCTTTCAGCAGGCTACAGTGGATTCAATATCCTTTAACAACACCATGGATTCAAATGTATCAATTCTTTTGTCTTATTTATTTTTTTAATTATCCATCTCTTACTATTACTGCTCCTTAAATAAGAACCACTTCTTTTGATTTTCACCTTGGATTTGTTCCTTTAAGCAATTGAGTTTAAAACAGTGATTCTCTGCCCTGGTGGACATTAAAATCACCTGAGGGAGCTTTTTAAAAATATATAAACCTGAAACTCAGACTCCATCCCCAGTGGTTGATTTAATTGTTCTGTGGAGAGTTAAGAATTATTGCCTTAAACAATCAATATTCTTTATATGTGAAGGGAAAATCTGAGTCAAAAGGGATTTAATCAGAACGAGCATCATTTTCCAAAAAATAGAGCAGCTCTCAAAGCAGGTGTGAGTCATCTTCTTTATGCCTCTGTGCCCATATGTGTGCATTTCCATTGGTATAATCCTCTGAGTAGAATAGCTTTGTCATAGAGTAACTGTCACTGTACTTTAGAAACTACTGCCAAACAGTTTGCCAAACTACCAATTTAGTGTCATCAGCAGGGTATGATAATTCATGCTGTTTCACATCCTTGTCAATCTTTTTAATTTTAGTCTTTCTGGTGACTTTGAGAATATATTTGTTATTACTAATTTCCCTGTTTACTAGTGAGGTTGAGCATTGTTTTGGTTATTGTGGTGGTGAAGTTTGTGTGTCAACTTGGCTAGGTGTAATAGTTATGTTTCTGTGTCAACTTGGCTTGGCCTGGTTGAGTGGGTGGGCAGCTGGTGGTAGTTATTCCCCATGGTGAGACTGGTAATCAAGTCCATGGTGGAATCTACCACAAGCAGCTGAGTAGCTGCCTTTGGGATGTGGTCTGCTTCCTGTATATAAGGAGAAGCCTTGGGAATGGTCTCTAGTCTATGGCACACTTGGACCCTGCATGTGTCGTTGCTCAGCAGCCTGCTATGCTCTGCCGACCTTGGGACTTACAATGGACTTAAGTTAATGGCCTGTCATGTGGTTTGGTAACATTGGGACTGTGCCTTTTTACTTGTCAACCTTGGGGCTTCTCAGCCTCAGCAGCCAGCAGCTGCCTGAGTGAAGAAACGCCTCTAGCTCCAGTGGGCTGGGAGCAGGAGGCAGAGCTGAAGCCCAAGGTTGAGGGGCTTTCACCCAGCCCCTAGAGCCTGGCACTTTGAACTTAGACTTAAAGCCTCCAAACTATGAGAAAATAAAACTCCTGCTTGTTAAGGCCATCCCATTTGTGGTATATTCTTGTCAGAGCAGCACTACGTAACCAGAGCACTAGGCCTATTTGAGTGGCCGGGCAGCTGGATGTAGTGATTTCCCGTGGTGAGATTAGTAATTAACTCCATGGTGGAATCTATTGGAACAGCTGAGTAGCTGCTTTGGGTATGTGGTCTGCTTCCTGTATATAAGAACAGTTTTGGGAATGGTCTCTAGCTTATGGCACACTTGAACCCTGCATGTAGTCATGTCATTGTTCAGCAGCCTGCCATGCTTTGCTGACCTTGGGACTTTTAATGGACTTGAATCAATGGCCTGCAGTGTGGTTTTGTAACATCAGGACTGTGCCATTTTATTTGTTGACCTTGGGCTTGTTAGCCTCAGCAGTCAGTAGCTGCCTGAGTGAAGAGATGCCTCTAGCTTCAGTGGGCTGGGAGCAAGAGGCAGAGCTGAAGCCCAAGATCAAGAAGCTTTCACACAGCCCCTAGAGCCTGGCACTTGCAACTCGGACTTCTGGTCTCCCAAACTACAAGAGAGTAAACTCCTGTTTGTTAAAGCCATCCCATTTGTAGTATATTCCTGTCAGAGCAGCACTAGTTAACCAAAATAGTTACCTAATGCCACTCTGACAGGAGTTTATTTTTACAATTTGGAGGCTTTAAGTCCGAGTTCAAAATGCCAGGCTCTACGGGTTGGGTGAAAGCCCCTCAACCTTGGGCTTCAGCTCTGCCTCCTGCTCCCGGCCCACTGAAGCTGGAGGCTTTTCTTCACTCGGCTGTTGGCTGCTGAGGCTGACAAGCCCAAGGTTGACAAGTAATAAGGCACAGTCCCGATGTTATAAAACCACACAGCAGACCATTAATTCAAGCCATTAAAAGTCCCAAGATCAGCAGAGCATGGCAGGCTGCTGAACAATGACATGGCTACATGCAGGGTTCAAGCATGCCATAAGCTAGAGACCATTCCCCAAGGCTTTTCCCTATATACAGGAAGCAGACCATATCCCTAAGACAGCCACTCAGCTGCTCACAGTAGATCAACCATGGAGTTGATTACCAGTCTCATCATGGGGAATACTATATCCAACTGCCCAGGAACTCAACCAGGCCCAGCCAAGTTAACACACAAACTTAACTATCACAAGCATCTTTTCATATATTTACTGACCATGTAGAAATCCACATTTGTAAATGCCTGCTCAATTCTCATGCATATTTTTCTATTGAATTTTTTGTTCTTTTTGGATTGATTCTAACATTGATTTATTGTTTTATAGGACTCTTCTATGTAGTCCAGATATGAGTTCTTTGCCAGTTATATGTTCATTATCAGCATTATTATATTGAAACAATACAAATGTCCACTAATAATATAGTGGATAAATACTTGTGGTATATTCATACAGTGGTATATTTGTACAGCAACAAAGATGCATGAACTACCATTACATTGCTGAATTATACCAGGAAACTAAAAGTCTTATACAAAAGAATTAATTTATATGAAATTCAAAACCAGGCAAAACTAAACTATATATATATATTATGTATATACTGTTTAGGTATATATTGAATATATATTGTATAAAAAACACAAACTCACTGCTATCAAGTCAATTCTGACTCATAGTGACACCCATTGGGTTTCCAAGGCTGTAAATCTTTATGGAAGTATATTGTTTCATCTTCCTCCTGTGTAGCAGGTAGTGGGCTTGAATTGCTGACCTTCTGGTTAGCAGCCAAATGTCTTACCTGCTATACCACCAGAGCTCCTTATATATTGTATATATAGTTTAATTTAGGAGCTCTGGTAGTGTAGTGCCTAAGGCACTTGACTGCTAACCAGAAGGCTGGCGGTTCAAACCCACCAGCCACTCCTCAAAAGGAAGATGGATCAATCTACTTCCATAATGATATTGCCTCGGAAACTGAAGGAGGAGTAGCTATGAGTGGGGTCCAACTCAATGGCACATAACAACAATAACAACATAGTGTAATTTTGCCTGGTTTTGAATTTTAAATAATTCAAAACACACACACAAATATATATATACATACACAACAATGTTTCAAGTCAAGAAGAGAGTTAGTTGGTGAATTGGGAAGGGTCAAAAAGAATGCTTCTAGGGTAATCTATTAATCTATTTCTTGACCAGGGTGATGGATTCATAAGTATGGTCACTTTGTGAGGCCCTACAGTAATGACTTGTGCATTTTTCTGTATATGTATTAGAATTCAATGAAAATGCCAAAATAAAACAAAGCTAGTGTGGTTCTTTTGTGATGTTGACAAGTCCCAGATAGAGCAGCAAAGAGCACAATGTTTCTGACTATTAAAATAGGCTATGTGGTTTCTTCAGGGTGTAGACAAAACACTGGTCCCAGGAAAAATATTCTTTGTTTGATAAAGGTATAAACCTGCTGCTATCATGACAGTTCCAATTCATAGTGACCCTATAAGATGGAGTAGAACTGCCTCATAGGGTTTTCAAGGGAAATCTTTACGGAAACAGACTGCTTCATCTTTCTCCTGGAATGGCTAGTGAGCTTGAACCACCAACCTTTGGTTAGCAGCCAAGCATATTAACCACTGCACCAGCAGGGCTCCTAAAGGTATAAACTGTGTTTGACAAATATATTTACTTAATCACCTAGCAAAGGAGCCAGTAGGCCATCAGACTTCACTGGAGTAAAGATTAAAGTAGAACTGGGAAACCTATACTCACCTTGTTCATGGCACCAAGCCCCTACCCCTCCTACCATGCCCTGAAATACCTGAGAAACTGGGCAAAATGAACCACAGCATCCATCCAACAGAAGTCTGAAGGGCTCCTTGAAATGGGAAGACTGAAGGAGGTTCCAAAGAATGTATCATTGTCTTCAGTTGAAGGAAAATAAGTTTCTCAAAGAGAGAGATGGAGATGTTGGACTGAGAGTTGAATAAGGAGCCCATTTGGGGCGTGGAGGTAAACCTGGATCTGTATCTTGAGGTGGGTCACCAATGCGTGGAGGTAGAAATATTCCACCCTAGGTGCCTCCTCTCAAGCCGCTGAGCCTACAAACCACCTCCCTTCCCTAGATGGAAAGAGTGAGTTTCGTAAGTCACCATATATCAGGAGCATCCCCGCTGCCTCCCAAAAGCCCAAGCTCCCAGACCCAAGCCTCAGATGCAAGTGGGACCCCCTCCAAGCTCCAGTAGTGTAGAGCTTCACCTACACCACAGTGGCTTCTTGTCCATAAACAAACTGGGTAAGAGAAAATCTGTTGCTATCAAGTCAATTTCAACTCATGGTGACTCTGTTTGAATACTAACTTAAAACCTGGTGGTCCGAACCCAACCAATTTTTTTTTTTTTTCAAGGAGCTCTGTTGGCACACTGGTTAAGGCATTTGGCTGCTAACCCAAAGGGGGGTGGTTCAAACCACTCCATGGGAGAAAGAGGAGGCAGTCTGCTTCCATAAATATTTACAGCCTTGGAAACCCAATGGGGCAGTTCTACTCTGTCCTAAAGGGCTACTATGAGTCAGAATTGATTCATTGGCAATAGGTTTTGGTTTGGAAACATTTTTTTGGTATTCTCTGCTTTTGGCCAAGATCCATCTGACATCAGTGATACCCTCCTTCCATGTTTTCTTCAGAATCTTGCTTGAATTTCTATAGATGTACTGCTACAATCGTTTTTTAAACTAATCTTCAAAAATTTTATTACATATCTGCCTAAGCTGTCTTTTTTCCCATGGCTGGAAATACTACTCATCTACTTCCAGAGTGATACTGCCTCGGAAACCCAAGAAGGGGTCACTGAGTCGGGTCTGACTCGATGGCATGTAACAACAACATCTTAGGATTCTTAAGTCTGCTAACCATCTCAAACCCCCTTCTTGAGCGTCCACTTCAAATAGTAACTTGTTTTCTGGAAGACTCTCTCTGGTGTCCCATTTTCATCCCCAAATGCAATGATTCTTCTACATTCCCTATCCTGGGTAATAGTAACATCATCCACCCAATTCCTAAAGCTGGAGAACATAAGTGATGCTTCACTCTCCCTCTTCCTCATTTCCAAGGCCAGTCACCAAATCATGTTGATTGTAATAATTGAATATTTCTAAAATCCCCTCTTCCATGTCTCCACTAATACTACCTTAAGTTAGGCTTTTATTATCTCTTCTTGGTCTGTAGCTATCTGTTTTCAACATTTCTATCTAACTTCCACAAAACTGACTGAGTTCTTTCTAAAATACACAACTCTGGCTATACTAGTAAGTGGATTAGGACCCTTTAATGAAGAACTGAGTCCAGATTCTCTTAATATGAAACCTTAGGGGAAATGTATGCCTGATTCCTTTCCCCTCCCCATAGGGTTTCCAATGACTTTGATCTTTCAGAAGTGGATAGCCAGGCTTTTCTTCTAAGACACCTGCTGGGTGGATTTGAACAGCCAGCCTTTCAGTTAGTAGCAGAGTGCTTAACCTTTTGCACCACCCAGGAATGCCTGTGTTAATGCATTAAACCAAAAAAAAAAAAAAAAAAGAAAGGAAAAGAAAACCTACCATTGAATTGATTCTGATTCATAATGACCCTATAGGACAGAATAGAACTGCCCCATAGGGTTTCCCAGGCTGTAAATATTTACAAAGAGCTCTGGTGACACAGTGGTTAAGACATTTGCCTGCTGATCAAGAGGTCAGTGTTTCACTGCACAGGAGAAAGATGAGGCAGTCTGCTTCCAAAAAGATGTACAGCCTTGGAAACCCTATGAGGGGTCACTATGAGTTGGAATCAACACAAAGGCAGTGTATTTTGCTGTGGTTTTTTTTTTTAATTTTTACACAAAAAGACTGCTTCATCTTTCTCCTGTAGAGTGGCTGGTGGGTTTGAACTTCTCATCTTTGGATTAGTATATGAATGTTTTAACCACTGTGCCACCAGAGCTCATGTTGTTGTTATGTACCGTCGAGTTGGACCCAACTCATAGCGACCCCTCCTTGGGTTTCTGAGGCAGTATCACTACGGAAGCAGATTGCCCCATCTTCCTTCTGAGGAGTGGC
>NW_006921642.1:134881-148050 GCF_000298275.1 Orycteropus afer afer
AAAAAAAAATTAGTTCTATATAAGATATTAGCAGATCCTTGCTGTCAAGAATTTTACACCATAATCTAAAGAAACAGATAAACATGGATTATATCAAGATATAGTACAGTAAGCTTTACACTCTTTGAGTTAATATGCACAGTAATACCTACTTACAATTGACCTCAAAGTTTTGTTTTAATTTGTAGTTCTGCTGAGATGTGAATTTAAGATGGGTCCACTGAGAACTGGGGGTGTGGATATAAGCCCTGCTGAATGAGTCAGGATGATTTTTCTGTATCCGAAGACATGACTGGTCAGCTTAAACTGTCAGGATTTATTAAGTCATGAAGTTAAGAGGAAGTGTCCAGGATGGAGTCACTCATCAGCATGTGGTACACGAGTGCTCCAGAGTACCAGGGGTCACACGCAGGCCTGACAACACAGCAGAACTAGGGAGGTACTTCCTCCTGTGTAATTCTTTCTATAATGATGGAAAAGCTTTTCTAGAATCCCAAAAGACTTCTTCTCAGGTCTCATTAGAGACCCGAGAAAAGAGGTCTGGGAAAATACAGTATATGACCTAAAATAATTCTAACTGCTGAAGTAGATAGAAGTCCTGAGATTCAAGTGACTTTACACTACTACTTTATTTCTTGTCCATGTAATGCTCCAGTACTGGTGTTTCTGGCCAAGAGGCTTTCCTGGGCATCTCTCCTGTAAATAATGATTCAATAACTCAAGCTTCCTCTGTCTTGTGTCTCTGTCACCTTTAAGATAATAGTCCCCAACATCACCTAGGAGGTCATCTGCATTTCAGCCAATGGGAAGGAAAAGAGATTATTTATGGGAATATTTTAGTGGGGTATATCTGGAAGTTGGAGCTCTGGTGGCATAGTGCCTAAGGCATTTGACTGGTAGCCAGAAGGTTGGTGGTTCAAACCCACCAGCTACTCCTTGGAAGGAAGACTGGACAGTCTACCACAGCAGTGAGCTTTTTTTTGTTTTTTTTTTTCTGTGTGTGTGTGTATGTGTGTGTGTGTATGTGTATCTGGAAGTGGCTTACATCAATCACTTCTGCCATGATTTCATTGGCTAGAACTCAGACACCTGGCTGGGAAATGAAGTTTGTTTGTCTGTGCCCAAAAAAAGAAAAAGGGCTGTCTTTGCCACATTTTTTTTTTTTTTTTTTTTTTTCTCTCCTAGCTTGGGAGGAAGATGGGGCAATCTACTTCCGTAGTGATACTGCCTCGGAAACCCAAGGAGGGGTTGCTATGAATCATGTCCGACTCCCCAGCACATAACAACAACAACAACAGAACACAGAGCTATAAAAATTAAAGAATGAGTAGAGTTTCAAGAAACAATCAAGGGCCATTGGAGTCAAATGGAGCAATACCAAAAAACAAAACCAAACCCACTGCTATGAAGTCAATTTTGACTCATAGTGACCTTTTAGGACAGAGTAGAACTGTCTCATAAGGTTTCTAAGACTGTAAATCTTTATTAAAGCAGACTGCCTCATCTTTTTGCTGCAGAGTGGCTGGTGAGTTCAAACTGCCAACGTTTTGGGTTAGCAGTCTCATGCTTTACCACTATGCCACCAGAGCTTCTCAAGTGTTGTATAAGATAAGGACCAATGGGTTTGTTGGGTTATGTAATATGTAAGTCATTTTTTTTTAATTGTGGGGCCTAAAAATTGCAGTAGAGTTAGAAGATAATGTGAAAATGGAAATTGATTTTCAAGAAGCTTGATTACATAAGAACATAATTAAATGAGTATCCAAAGATGGGAACAAAATGACGCTCAAACACAGTCCTAATTATAATAGCAAAGTTGGAAACACTTCAAATGGCCACAATGAAGCAGAAATTAGTAAATAAATTATACTATATCCATGAGACAAGCCACTATTCTAAGAATAACATTTTGGGTAAATTTTAAGGATACGCAACCATGTAAGCACAATTTAGTGCTTTCATTCCTTAAGTTTAACAGTTATTGGTTAATTAATTTAACCCTGGTTTTCAGCTGAACTCGAGTCCATTTGATCTTGACAGTACACCATGTTCCAGCATTCTAATGTGGCCATAAGCCCTTTTCAGCAGATGGGGGTCAGAAGCCTTTCTATGCGATTTCCTACAGCCTCTCAGGACGGAAATGTGCTGTTGCTTCAGTATGACGTTACCTCACAGCTTCCACTGCCGTTCTCTGCCTTCCTTGTGTGTCCTTTGTAAAGGATTCTAGTCACCTCTCTTTAGCCATATACCTACATAGTCTCATGTCCAAACATTTACCAGTTATCTTTTCCAACCAGAGAAAAACTCTACTGACCATTCTCCCTCTTCAACAAATTGCTCAATGTAACTGAAAACTGAGGTAAAGGTAATTTGAATCAAAAGATGAGCTCCCAGCTCATTCCAAGCTTGCTTATTAAAAAAGGCTATGCACTTTTTCTCAAGATATACTATTTACAATACATTAAAACTAAACAGCACATTTTTGAGAAGGAAGTATGTTGTCATCTATTTTTCCCTACAGTATCATTCTAAGGGTCAAGGATAATCCTGAAAAAATGGTTAAATTTCAACATCTTCTCCCTGTTTGGAGTCTACATTCCAAGATTTCTTTCACTCACTTTTTAAATACTTGCTATTATCTCATGTGTACCTCCTGCATAGAATCTTTATTTGAGCGCAATTTTTTAGAACTGCATATCTTAAAATCACAAAATGTGGGTCCAATCCCTGTGTTACCATAACACTCATGAAGCTCCTGAATCTCTGCTTCCTCCTTCATAAAAGAGAAGTAGTAATACATCTGCCTCACAAGGCTGTAGTGAAGTATTCTGGTTACCTAGTGCTGCTCTGACGGAAAACACCACAAATGGGATGGCTTGAACAAACAGGAGTTTATTGTCTTACAGTTTGGGAGGTTAGAAGTCTGAGTTCCAAGTGCCAGGCTCTAGGGGCTGTGTGAAAGTCCCTCGACCCTGGGCTTCAGCTCTGCCTCTTGCTCCCAGCCCACTGAAGCTAGAGGCATCTCTTCACTCAGGCAGCTACTGGCTGCTGAGGCTAACAAGCCCAAGGTCAACAAATAAAACGGCACAGTCCCAATGTTACCAAACCATACAGCAGGCCATTAATTCAAGTCCATTGGAAGTCCCAAGGTTGGCAGAGCATGGCAGGCTGCTGAACAACGACATGGCTACATTCAGGGTTCAAGCGTGCCATAAGCTAGAGACCATTCCCAAAGCTGCAGCTTTTATACGGGAAGCAGGCCACGTCCCCAAAGCAGCTACTCAGCTGCTTGTGGTAGATCCCACCATGGAGTCGATTGCCTGTCTCATCATAGAGAATAACCACCACCAGCTGCCCAGCCACTCAACTGGGCCTAGCCAAGTTGACACACAAACTTAACTACCACAGGAAATTACATAACTTTGATTAGGTGAAGGTTCTGTGGTAACTACTATTACTATGTTGACTGCTGGGTCCCACTCTATGACTTAGTCTGTCTCGTACCTCTTTTCCTTTGATAATTGCATCCTCCTTCCTTTGGGCAGTAACTCTACTCCTCACACACATACACAGAACTATACTATTGTGTAGAACTTACCTGTCCCTGATGTCCCTGCAAATAGAGTTGGACATGTGACCCAGTTTGAAGCATGCTTCCCTGGGATTTTTCTAACTAGAGCCTCCCAGAAGAGTCTGCTTTCCTTTCTGGTCAGGAAAAGCAATGATGTAATCCCCTCAGCTCCAACATCATAGGGACATCTGGTCTCAGAGAATAAAGTTTCATACAAGGTGAAGAAAAAGAGAGACTCGTTGATGTGCAAGATCACAGATCCAGTGACCCCTTTCTACATTTTGGGTTGCTGAGATTCAGCTGTTTGCATATGGGTTTCTGTTGCTTGCAACCAAGATTCCCTCCTAAAACTCTGCCCAATATATCTTCCTAGACAGAATTCCAGGAATCAGACCTCTTCTCTCTGTTACCATCTGATAGTCAATCTATACAGATATCATTTTTTTTTTTCTTTCTAATGTGCATATTGTTTTTGTTGTTATGTGCCATCGAGTCAGACCCGACTCATAGCGACCCCTCCTTGGGTTTCCGAGGCAGTATCACTACGGAAGTAGATTGCCCCATCTTCCTTCCGAGGAGTGGCTGGTGGATTTGAACTGCCAATTTTCACCATTATATAAGTGCTACAGTATACATTAGTTCATGTATCAATAAAAATTGCAGACTTGGTCTTTACAAGGGCCAGAAGATATAATGATAGATGACACAGTACTTGCCTTCAAAAGGCTCGCTTTCTAGTGTAGGAGACAGACAATAAACTGTCAACCACAATGGAGTAAGATTACTATTGTGGTAGAATGTGAGCAAGTGTGATGGGAATACAAAGGATGCATAGTAACCTTGGCTGGAGGCCTTGGATGAGGTTTATCACAAGAGTGATATATAATAAGCACTGAAGAGTAGGTGGAAATTTGGTGGGAATGACAGGGGATCAGGATGGAAGGTTTAAGGGATTCTCTTACTGAGGGGATAGCCTGTAAAAGAGCCAGAAATAAATGTGAACATGTTGGGTTGGGGAGCAAGTAGTTCATTCTGGCAGAAGCAGAACGTGGGAAGAGTGAGAGCTACAGGAGCTAGGGCTGGAAAGATAAACAGAGGGTCAGTCCGTAGTTCTTGGAAAGGAGTTGGAACAGTTTGTTTTAAGTGAGGGGTAAAATGAGCAGATTTATGTCTTGCAAATATCATTCTAGTTTCAGGGTGAAGAACGATGGCTTCAACTAAGACAGTGACAGTGAGGATGGAGAGAATTGGATAGATGGATAGACACAGACAGAGACACAGGACTTGGTAATAGATTGAATGGAGGAACAGGAGAGAGGTAAAGAGGCAGAAAGAAACCCAGGCTGAACAGTAGAGTGGTAAGTGGTATATCGACAGAGATAGAGAAAAACAAAGAAGGAACAGACTTGCAAGGAGGTGTTGGTAAAATGTTCATTATGAGAATTTTTTTATGTGTAATTTGAGTGAAAATTTACAGAGCAAATTCATTTTCCACACAGCAGTTCATACACATTTTGTTTCATGACATTGACTGCAATCCCCACAATGTAACGCTCTCTTCCCACTTCCTCCCTGTGGTTACCTTTTCCCTGTGTCCTTCTTTCCCATGCATTCCTGCCCTCTGAGCTATCTCCTTGAGCAAATACTGCTCTTGTGATCTCCCATGATTGATTGTTCTAAGGAGTGTAGCTACTTGGTGTAAATGTTCACCTTATATACATACATACCTGTCTATTTTTTGGCTGGAAGCCCAGGAGTTCACTTCCAGGCCCAAAGGGTAGCTAGAAGCCATCATCTCAGGGGTTTAACCAGTTACTATCAGACCAGTAAGCCTGGTCTTTTTTAATGATTTTGAGTTTTCCACATGTTTCTCCCACTCTATTCATGAACTCCTGCACTGAACCCTTTCTGAGTGGTTGGCAGTGGTAACCAGGTACCATATACTTCTTCTCGTTTCAGGTTCATGTAGGCAGAGGTTCTCATGGCCCACTAGTCCCTCGGACTAATTGTTTCCATGTGTTTTTGGTTTCCTTCATTCTTCTCTGCTGTGGACAAGGAAAGATCAATTGTTGCATCTAGATGACTACTTGCAAGTTTTTAAGACCCCCGCCACTACTCACCAAGGTAGGATGTAGAACAATTGTTTTTGTGTAGTATGTAATGCCAATTGAGCAGGGGCACAACCATGGTCCTGAGCCCACAGGCCCAACAACTCGCTCCCTCAGGTGGTTGGCTGTGGCTAAGAAGTTATCATAACTTTTCCCTTTGTTAGTTCTATTTGTATGGATGTTCTTTTTTTTTTTTTAATTTTTATTGTGATTTGGGTGAAAATTTACAGAGCAAATTCATTTTCCACACAGCAGTTGATACACATTTTGTCTCATGAAATTGACTGCAATTCCCCACTTTGTAACAGCTCTCTTCCCACTTCCTCCTTATAGTTACCTCTTCCCTGTGTCCTTCCCTCCCACCCCCAGAGCTATCTCCCTGTGCAAGCACTGCCCTGCTGTTCTCCTATGATTGATCACTCCAAGGAGTGTATCTACCTGATGTAAATGTTCACCCCATATGCCTGTCTATTATTTGGCTGGAAGCCACAGCAGTGAGTTCAATTCCAGACCTGAAGGGTAACTAGGGGTCTCAGAAGTCTCACCAGGCCCTATCACACCATCAAACTTGGTTTTTTTTTTTTTTTTTTTTTTAATGATTTTGAGTGTTTTTCCACATTGTTTCCCCACTCTTTCCAGGATCACCTGCACTAATCCCCCTATTGACAGTGGTAGCCGGACACCATCTAGTTCTTCTGGTTTCATAGTCATGTGGGCTGAGGGTTGCATGGTCTACCAGTCCCTTGGACTAATTGTTTGCATGTGTCTTTGGTTTTCTTCATTCTTCTTTGCTCTGGATGAGGACAGACCCATCATTGCATCTAGATGGCTGCTTGCAAGCTTTTTTTTTTTTTTATTAGGATTTGGGTGAAGATTTACAGAGTAAATTCACTTTTCATACAGCAGTTCACATATACTTTGTCTCATGTCATTGACCAAAATTTACAATTGCTTGCAAGCTTTTAAGATCCCAGTCGCTACTCACCAAAGTAGGATGTAGAACAATGTTTTTGTGTAGTATGTTATGCTAATTGAGCTTGATGTCTCCTGAGACCATGGTCCTGAGCCCACAGGTCCAACTACTTGCTCCCTCTGGGTAGCTGGCGGTTGCCAAAAAGTCACTACAAGCTTGTCCCTTGTCAGCTTTACATTCTTAAAACACATACAAATATGTATGTAGAATTATCACCTGCCAAAGTTATCGTTCAGCCTATCTACCTATATATCTACCCATAGATTAAAGTTTGTATTACTGATAATGCAGTATTGTGTATGTAAAAGTGTTTATCTTTGTAATCTGTATTATGAGACATTTTGAGTTTGAAAAGCCTATGAGACATCCAAGTGAAAATTTCTCATTGGAATGAGGAATAAATATTTTAGTCTGGGACCATGTGTAAAACCAAAAAACCAAACCCACTGCCATCGAGTCAATTACAACTCATAACGACCCCCCATTAGGTTTCCAAGGCTTAGATTCCCCCATCTTCTCCCACAGAGAGCTCATGGTTTTGAACCACTAACTTTCTTGTTTGCAGTCAAATGCCTAACATACTGTGCCACCAGTGCTCCTTAGGGAGATTAGGTAGAATGAAAAAAGAATAGGGATTAGGCCCAAAGGATTTTCAGAGGAATAGGAGGGTGATAATGTTGATAATACATGGTCAGAGATATTGGATGACAAATGGGGAGGCTTATAAACTGTGGAAGAAAGTATATCAAGAAAAAGTTGTGCTCAAATATGTCCAAAGCTGCTGAAAGATCAAGAAAGGTAAGAAGTGGACAAGTGTCCATGAACTGTGAAGCAAAAAGGTCACTTGTAAGTATGGTTTTGTAGAATAATGGAAATAAATGATAGATAGTGAGATTATGGGCAAATGGAAGATGAAGCTAGGCAGCTCTCAGTAATACAATAATATTAACTCTAAAGGGAGATGGGTATAATAGGAGCCAAAAAGGATCACATAGTGCAAAAAGGACAAGGAGGCCACATGTTCTGACCTCCTCTAATCCCACAATAGGAAGACAGAATCACCATCAATAGTCCAAGACCTATTCCTGCCAGGCCAGACATGCTGCCTCCCTTCAGCCCTTTCTCCAACCGTTCCTCCCAAAGCACCCACCACCTCTCTCCTGGGTTCGATAATTCGCTGCAGTGGCCACACAGAACTCACAGATTATGGCATTTATTAGGGAAGCACCAGGCTACAATTCAAGTTCAGGAAAAACGCTCAGTCTCTCTCCCAGCCCACCATCTCTCAGCCAAGTCTCTCACAGGCTCTCCCCCAGCAGTGCATGTCCCTCGGTGTCTTACTCAGCAACACGTGTCTCTTGCGTCTCTTTCCCAGAAGCATGTGTCTCTTTCAGTAGCGTGTGTCTCTTTTGGCAGCACGTCTTCCTCAACCAGCAGTCAGAGAGAGTTCTGCCTTTAGGAGGCCTCCTTTTGAGCCTGGCATAGCGGCCAAACTAGCCAATCATAGCATCAGAACTCTAAGCACCTGAGAGAGAGTGGAAACCTCCCAGAACATTGTTTTGTGCCACTTCCAACAGAAATAATCCAGGTGGACAACTTTAGCAATCAGGAGCTCCTCAGTTGCTCATAGCAAATCCCACCTTGGAGTTTACAAAGACTTATGGGTAGAAAAGCCACACTGAGTAATTTACTACACCGCACATAGTATGTGTATGTGTATGTGTGTGTGTGGGAAGTTGGTATTCAGGGTGGGAGGGACTTGGGCATATTTATATCTCAAAAAATAGTGGCACAATGATTAAGGCATTTGGTTGCTAACAAAAAGGTCAGCAGTTCAAACTCATCAACCACTCCACAGGAGAAAGATGAGGCAGTATGCTTCTGTAAAGATTTGCAGTGTTTGAAACCCTATGCAGTTCTACTCTGTCCTAAAAAGGGTCACTATGTATCAGAATTGACTCGATGGCAGTGGGTTTTTTTTTTCCCCCATTGGTATATTTTATAAGGGAGCTTTGGTAGCATAGTGCCTAAGGCACTTGACTGCTAACCAGAAGACTGGAGGTTCAAACCCACCAGGCACTCCTCGGAAGGAAGGTTGGGCAATCTACTTCCATAGTGATATTGCCTCGGTATCCCAAGGAGGGGTAGCTATTAGTCAGGTCCAACTCAAGGGCACATAACAACAACAACAACAACAACATATTTTATAACCAAATCTCTAGAGGTCTCATTCTGCAATGAAGCAGCAGAAGAAAACAAAACAACAACAACCAAAAAAAGAAACTTGTCCATGAAAGCTATTTTAGTCATTAATTTATTTACAAAAGTGTGTTAAACTTAACTCAGTCTCTTTTTGGTAAATTCTTGGAGTTTTCAAAATTTAGTATAAGCCATTTCTTTATTCTCCTCACTCCTTTCTCTGACCCTCCTCCCTAAAGTAGTAAGGATTTGTTTGGGAAGGATTAGTATCATGCTGTGATCAAGGAAGGAGCTCTGGCAGCACAGTGCCTAAAGCACTTGACTGCTAACTAGAAGGCTGGGGGTTCAAACCCACCAGCCACTCCTCAGAAGGAAGGTTGGGCAATCTACTTCCATAGTGATACTGCCTTGGCAACGCAAAGAAGGGTCACTATGAGTCGAGGCCAACTCAATGGCACACAACGATGATGATGACGTGATCAAAGAAAAAAATCTACCATGGTCTTCACAGTAAACCCTGGATCCCTGCTGGCCTCAGTGGAGAAGTCCCTTGCTCTGGTGACTAGATGTCCTGTTCTGGTTTTTGCTGGGGCACATATAGTCCCACTCATTGATGAAGTCTATGGTTGCTGCTGTAACAACTGTCCTCAAGGTCCCTGCATTCTGGGGATTACTTACCTCAACCAAAAGCCTTTATTTGTTCATGGGGTCCTCCACTGGTGTCTCTGTCAGCTGCTCTCTCTGCACTATATTGGCTTCTGTTGGGATCAGGGTCCGCCTACCTAAAGCCCTTCTTAGGACATTTCTCATCTACTATCTTACTCTGCCTATATGTGGGGCTTCTCCAAAGACTGGATATTCAGGCTACATCAAACATATACATTTGTTTGTAACTGTTCCACCTCCTCCAGGGTTTTGACTCTGAGGTTCCGACACAGAAGGATTCTCTTCTTACTCTTTCCTTCATTCTCCACCTCAGTTCTTATTCTCAGAATACCATATTCTTTACATGTAGTGCATCCATGTAAATAATGTGCACACACTTGTAATGTTCATAGGAAACTAAACATAGGAAACTAACATGTGAGGAGGTTGTACAGTTTGCAAAAAAACTATATAATGCATATGTTACTTGTATTAAAATATAGTAGCTGTTCTCATTGTTTCTCCTCTGACAGGAATCATGGCTATATCATAGCCTTCTCCTTAGCTAGGGGACTATATAAGCCATTACCTAGAGGGAAAGGGGGAAAAGATGATAGGAGGTCTACAGAATAATGAAACACCATGAAGAAGAGAAAATACTTCAGTAGGTATTTCAAAGTAATTATCAGTTACCCTGTGTCTTACTTATCTAGTGTTGCAATAACAGAAATACCACAAGTGGATGACTTTAACAAAGAGAAGTTTATTTTCTCACAGTTTAGGAAGCTAGAAATTCAAATTCAGAGTGATGGCTCTAGGGGAAGGCTTTCTCTCTGTCAGCTCTGGAGGATCTCCTTGTCTCTTCAGTTTCTGCTTCCTGGTTCCTTGGCAATCTCTATGTATCTTGGCATCTGTCTTACTCCATGTCTCCTCTGTTCACTTGTTAAATTTCTTTTATATCTCAAAAGAGACTGACTCAAGATACACTCCACACTAATCCTGCCTCATTCTTAAATGGTGTTATAACCATAGGGATAGGAGTTAGGATTTACAACACATAATACAGGAGGACACAATTCAATCCAAAACATTCCACCCTTGGGCTCCCAAAAATTCATGTCCTTATCACATGGAAAACACATTCACCACATCACATCATCCCAAAAGTCTTACAAAAGTCCAAAATTTCATCTGCTGAGTCATCTAAATAAAATATTGGTGAGACTTTAGGTGTATCCCATCCTGAGGCAAAATTCCTCTTCATCTGTGAAGGTGTGACATCTAGATTACAAATTATCTGTTTCCAAAATACAATGGTGAAACAGGAACAATGCAAACATTTCCATTTACAAATGAGAGACGTTGGAGGAAAATAAGGAGTAGAAAGCACCAAGCAAGTCAAAAACCCAGCAGAATATCTTCTGTTCCCTGAGATCATCTGTGCAATGGCCTCACCTTCCAGACTCTGGCTGTTGGCCACACCCTCAGGATTCTGGATGGAGGCTTCTTGGCCATGGGCTTCAGCTCCACCTTCCAGGCCTCCTGGGGTGGCAACTCTGCTCCCTCAGCATTCAGCAGCCCCGTTCTCTTAGTCCTTCTGAATGGCAACCCTACCCCCTAGGCCCCAGTTCTTCTACCCCCATGGCAGCCCTACTTCTTCAGTTTACACAGTGGTCCCATCCCCTGGCACACCTTAATAGTAGTCCATACTCTGGAACAGAGTTGGCAAAAATCTGATTCTTTGAAACCTAGATATCTGTGGCCTCACCTTTTGAGATTCTGGAGACCATGGCCCCACCCTTTGAAACCAAAGTCCCTGCTTCCATTGTTCCTTCCAACAGTTCTGCTGATCTCCAAGATGTTCCAAGGAACATTTTACTATTAATGGCAAGGAGAAACCACATAGCCCCTTTAAGATCTTGCTTAGAAATCTCATCAGCCAGATATCCAAATTCATCACTTATAAGTTCTACTTTCAAACAAACATTTGAACATAATTCTGACAAGCTATTTGCCACCACAAACTCACTGCTGTCGAGTTGATTGTGACTCTTAGCAACCTCTCCTTGGGTTTCTGAGGTGGTATGGAAGTAGATTGCCTATCCTTCCTTCTGAGAAGTGGCTGGTCGGTTTGAACCACCGGCCTTCTGGTTAGGCAGTCAAATGCTCCCTCTTCCTCCATTGTCCAATCACATGTTCATCATTTTCTTTAAATTCTTACCAGAAGCACATTTAATAGCCACTTTTCTAGAAACATTCTCACCATATGTATTCTCTAAGATGTTAGAGACTTTATCATGCTCCTCACTTTCTTCTGAGCTCTCACTAGAACTGCGTTTGATGTCCATAATTGTACCAACAGTCTCTTCAAGGCAATCTAGACTTTTATTATTGGACATCTTAAAACTCTTCCAGCCTTTACCCATTATCCAATTTCAAAACTATTTCCACATTTGGGTATCTGGTAGAGTAACACCCCACTCCTAGTACCAAATGCTTTCTTAGTTATCTAGTGTTGCTAAAACAGAAATACCGCAAGTGGATGGCTTTAGCAAACAGAAATTTATTTTCTCATAGTTTAGGAGGCTGGAAGTCCAAATTCAGAGTGCCAGCTCAAGGGGAAGACTTTCTCTCTCTGTCAGCTCTGGAGGAAGGTCTTTGTCTCTTCAGCTTCTCTTTCCTGGTTCGTTGGAGGTCTCCACATGTCTTGGCATCTATATCTTGCCCCATCTGTCCTCTGCTTGCTTGTTTAATCTCTTTTATGTCTCAAAAGATATTTACTGAAGATACACTCTACATTAATCCTGCTTCATTAACATAACAAAGAGAACCCATTCCCAAATGGGATTATAACCACAGGCATAGAAGTTAGGATTTACAATATATGTTTTAGGGGGACATAATTAAATCCAAAATACTTTGGGTCTGTCAGAGGAGAAGAAAGGATTTTCAACAGACTCTTTTGGTCTAAGAACTCAACAAGGTTACCCATATCCCATAGACACTTTATAGAGAGTTCTGGGTTCTGTGTCAGCTCTCCCAGCAGAACTTTTCAGAACATTTCTGGAACTGACCACTAGGGGGTGCACATGTGCTAGAGAGGATTCATTAGGGGCACTGTCAGAATGAGGTCCATAGCTACATACTCAGAGATTGTGAGCGTGTGTCTAAGTGTGTGGGTTCTTTATGTAAAACCATAGGCCATATTTAAAGAATAAGAATGTATATCTAATTCCTTCCCTCTTTTTTTTTTAATCTCTTATTCATTTGTAAATGAATTTTTTCAAATTTAAAATTTGATCACAGTGAAAAATAGACACACATTATATATATTGTTGTTGTTGCAAGGTGCCATAGAGTTGGCTCTGACTCACAGAGACTCTAGGTACAACAAAACGAAACAATGCCCGGTTCTGCGCCAGCCTCACAGTCCTTGCTATACCTGAGCTCGTTGTTATAGCCACTGTGTTAATTATATATATATATAATACACACACACACACACACACACATATGTGGCGCTCTGGTAGCATGACGCATTTGACTGCTAACCAGAAGGCTGGCGGTTCAAACCCACTAGCCACTCCTCCGAAGGAAGATGGGGCAATCTACTTCCGTAGTGATACTGCCTTGGAAACCCAAGGAGGGGTCGCTATGAGTCAGGTCCGACTGG
>NW_006921642.1:148380-167379 GCF_000298275.1 Orycteropus afer afer
GTTGTTGTTATGTGCCCTCGAGTCGGACCCGACTCATAGCAACCCCTCCTTGGGTTTCCGAGGCAGTATCACTACGGAAGTAGATTGCCCCATCTTCCTTTCGAGGAGTGGCTGGTGGGTTTGAACCACCAGCCTTCTGGTTAGCAGTCAAGTGCCTTAGGCACTATGCTACCAGAGCTCCTTGATTACTAATTAGATTTACTAAATTGGTACTACATAGTTTGAGTACTAAATAGAAACTAAATAGTGTCTTTTAAAAAACATAGGCTTTATTTTTAGAGCAGTTTTAGGTTTAGTAGGTTTACAGAAAAACTGTGCAGAAAGTACAGCATTCCCACATACCCCGTGTATTCCCTGCACACTGTTTTTCTTTTTATTAACACTTTGTATTCCTATGACACATTTGTTACAATTGATGAACCAATATTGATACATTATTATTAACTAAAGTTCATAGTTTACATTAGGATTCACTGTGTGTTGTACAGTCCTATGGGTTTTAACAAATGCATGAATGATGTCATGTGTCCACCATTATATATCATACAGAATAGTTTCACTATACTAAAAATAACTGTGCTTCACATATTCATTTTCCCCACTCTCCAGACTCCTAGGAACCACTGAGTTTTATTGTCTCTAAGTTTTGCCTATTCCAAAATGTCACAAATTTGGAATCATACAGTATGTCGCATATTTAAACTAGCCTTTTTCATTTAGCAATATGCACGTACGATTCCTTCATGACTTTTCCTATCTTGATGGCTTAATTCTTCTTATCACTGATTGTGTTAATACTCAATTATAAGGGTGTATCATAGTTTGTTTATCCACTCATCTATTGCAAGACATTTTGGACACTTTCAAATTTTGGCAATCATAAAATAAAGCTTTTATAAACATTAATGTGCATTAGTTTATTTATCTATGGAAAACTTTTTATTTTGATTTGGGTGGAAGTTTACAGAGCAAATTGGTTTTCCATTCAGCAATTCATACATATTTTGTTTTGTGACTTTGATTGCAATCCCCACAATGTAACAACACTTTTCCCACTCTCTTTGTTTCTTGTTTCCATTTGTCCTTCTTTCCTATGCCTTCCTATCTTCTGAGATTTATCCCTGGGCAAATGCTGCACTGTTGATCTCAGATGGCTGATTGTTCTAAGAAGTGAGTAGCCCCTGGTGTTATTGTTCACCTTATAGTTCTGTGTATTGTTTGGCTGAAAGTTGAGCCTTGAAGGTGAGTTCAGTTCCAGGCTTGAAGGTGACTAAGGAACACAGTCTCAAAGGTCCTACCAGTATCTATCAGACCAGTAATATTTTCGAGTTTCAGTTTTGTTCCACATTTTTCTTCCACTCTATCTGAGACCTTCTCCTGTGAGCCCTTTAAAAGCAGTTGGTAGTTGTAGCAGGCATTTTTTATTCTTCTGATCTCAGGGTCATGGAGGCTGTGGTTCTTGTAGTCCATTAGTCCTTTAAACTAATTCTTTCCATAGGTCTTTGATTGTCTTCATTCTTCTTTGCTCCAGGCAAAGAGAGACAAATCGTTGGACTTTAGATGGATGCTCATAGCTTTTAAGACCCCCTACTCACCAAAGCAGGATGTAGAACATTGTCTCTGTGGGCTGTGTTATGCTGATTGATCTTGATGTCCCCTGAAACTATGGGCCTTAGCCCCCACATCCAGCAACTCATTCCCTCTAGGTGTTTGGTTACAGCTAAGAAGTTTCCATAACTACTATATACTTGAATATGTTAGCATCCCATATAAATACATATGTAGAAATATCCTCTCTATATACTCCTGAGTGTAGTCCCCTTTGCTTCTCACACCTGTTCAGCTTGTGTAGCTATCTATGTATCCATTCATAGATTATTCTTATTACTGTTACTGCAAGGTTGTGTATGTAATAACATTTACCTGTGTTGCCTTTAACTTTGGTACTCCCAGTGTCTTCCTTTACACTGACCATTTTATGCTAACCTCCTCCTTATTATATCTTGTTTTTCCCTTTACCCAAGTTAATATGTGTCTATCCTCTAGTTAGTGTTTTCCCCTCCTTTCCCCTCTCATCCCTGGTAATCTTTGAAGAAATTTTCTTTCTATATGTAAATCTTTTCTTGAATTTTTAAAGTCTTATGTTTTAAAAGGGAGTTCTCATGGTGTAGTACCTAAGACATTTGACTGCTAACCAGAAGGCTGGCTGTTCAAACCCACCAGTCACTCCTTGGAAGGAAGGTTGGGCAGTCTGCTTCCATAGAGGTACTGTCTTGGACACCCAAGGAGAAGTCGCTACGAGTTGTGAAAAATGATTTGATGGCAGTGAGTTATGTTTATAAAGGGTTTGAAGCAGCTTGAGGGAGGAGAGAGACCAGGAAGTGAGGTGGGCAGAGGTTTGGAGCATATGAGGGAGACAAACTTGTCTGTCAGTTTGTCATCCTGTGGTGGTTTGTGTGTTGCTGTGAGGCTGAAGGCTATGCTATGAGTGTTTCAAATGCAAGCAGGGTTACCCATGGTGGACAGGTTTCAGTGGAGCTTCCAGACTAAGACAGACTCAGAAGAAGGAAGAGAGCATCCACTTCTCAAAGATTTGGCCAGTGGAAACCTTATGAATAGCAGTGAATCACTGTCTGATATATTACTGGAAAACTTGATGAATAGCTCTGTAACATTGTCCAATATAGTGCCAGAAGATGAGCCCCTCAGGTCAGAGAACATTCAAGATACAACTAGGGAAAAGCTGACACCTCAGAATAGAGCCAACCTTAATGAAGTGGATGGAGTAAAGCTTTCAGCACCTCCATTTGCTTATGTGGTATGACTCAAAATGAGAAAAAAAAAAAAAAAAAAAACAGCTGCAAACATCCATTAATAATCAGGATATGGAATGTACAAAGTATGAATCAAGGAAGATTGGAAGTTGTCAAAAATGATATGTAGCACATAAAGATTGATATCCCAGGCATCAGTGAGTTGAAATGGACCGATTTTGGCCATTTTGAATGAGACAACCATATGATCTACTATGCTGGGAATGACAAATTGAAGAGGAATGGAGTGGCATTCATCATCACAAAGAATGTTTCAAGACCTATCCTG
The DNA here is from genome assembly GCF_000298275.1 of Orycteropus afer afer. Taxonomy (NCBI): domain Eukaryota; kingdom Metazoa; phylum Chordata; class Mammalia; order Tubulidentata; family Orycteropodidae; genus Orycteropus; species Orycteropus afer. Next base: position 151,483 of record NW_006921642.1, read on the forward strand.
AAGTGCAATGCTGTCAGTGACAGGATAATATCCATACACCTACAAGGAAGACCAGTTAATATGACTATTATTCAAATTTATGCACCAACCACCAAAGCCAAAGATGAGGAAATTAAAGATTTTTACCAACTTGTGCACTCTGAAATTGATCGAACATGAAATCATGATGTGTTGATTATCACTGGTGATTGGAATGCAAAAGTTGGAAACAAAGAAGCATCACCAGTAGTTGGAAAATACGGCCTTGGTGATAAAAATGATATTGGAGATCGCATGATAGAATTTTTCAAGACCAACGACTTATTCATTACAAATACCTTTTTCAACAACAAAAACAGTGGCTATACACATGGATGGGAGCTCTGGTAGCATAATGACTAAGGCACTTGACTGCTAACCAGAAAGCTGGTGGTTCAAACCACCAGCCACTCCTCGGAAGGAAGATGGGGCAATCTACTTCCGTAGTGATACTGCCTTGGAAACCCAAGGAGGGGTTGCTATGAATCGGGTCCAACTCAATGGCACATAACAACAACAACAACAATACACATGGACTTCACCAGATGGAGTACATAGGAATCAAATTGACTACATCTGTGGCAAGAGGCGATGGAGAAGCTCAATATCTTCAGCCAAAACAAGGCCAGGAGATGACTGTGGAACAGACTGTCAACTGCTCATATGCAAGTTCAAGTGGAAGCTGAAGACAATTAAAACAAGTCCACAAGAGCCAAAATGACCTTGATTATATCCCTCCTGAATTTAGAGACCATCTAAAGAATAGATTTGATGCATTGAATACCAATGACCGAAAACCAGAAGAATTGTGGGATGACATTAAGAACATCATCTATGAAGAAAGCAAAAGGTCATTAAAAAGACAAGAAAGGAACAAAAGACCAAAATGGATGTCAGAAGAGATTCTGAAATTTTCCCTTCAATGGAAAGTAGCAAAAGCTAATGGAAAAATTGACAGGATAAAATGGCTGAACAGAAGATTTCAAAGAGCAGCTCGAGAAGACAAAGTCAATTATTATAATGAAATATGCAAAGACCTGGAATTAGAAATCTAAAAGGAAAGAATGCACTTGGCATTTCTCAGGCTGAAGGAACTGAAGGAAAAATTTAAGCCTCAAGTTGCAGTAATGAAAGATTCTATGGGCAATATGGGAGCTCTGGTGGTGTAGTGCCTAAGCCATTTGACTGCTCACCAGAAGTCTGGAGGTTCAAACCCACCAACCACTCTTCAGAAGGAAGGTTGGGCAATCTACTTCCATAGTGATACCACCTCGGAAACCCAAGGGGGGTGCGCTATGTTGAATGATGCAGGAAACATCAAAAGAAGATGGAAAGAATACAGAGAATCACTGTACCAAAAAGAATTGATTGATGTTCATCCATTTCAGAGGTGGCATATGATCAAGAACCAATGTTACTGAAGGAAGAAGTCGAAGCTGCACTGAAGGAATTGGCAAAGAACAAGGCCCCAGGAATTGATCAAATACCCATGGAGATGCTTCAATTAATGGATGCCTCACTGGAGGCACTCACTTGGCTATGCCAAGAAATTTGGATGACAGCAACCTGGCCAACTGACCAGAAGAGATCCATATTTGTATCCATTCCAAAGAAAGGTGATCCCATAGGATGTGGAAATTATTGAACAATATCATTAATATCAAATGCTAGTGAAATCTTACTGAAGATAATTCAAAAATGGTTATAGCAGTATATTGACAGAGATATCCCAGAAATGCAAGCTAGAGTCAGAAGAGGACATGGAATGAGAGATATCATTGCTGATGTCAGATTGATCTTGGCTGAAAGCAAAGAATACCAGAAAGGTGTTTGATTGTGTTTTATTGACTACGCAAAAGCATTTGATTGTGTGGATCATAACAAATTATGGATAACATTGAGAAGAAAGAGAATTCCAGAACATTTAATTGTGCTCACCTGTACACAGACCAGGAAGCTGTTGTTCGAACGGAACAAGGGGATACTACACAGTTTAAAATCAGGAAGGGGGTGTGTCAGGGCTGTATCCTTTCACCATACTTATTCAATCTATATGCTGAGCAAATAATCTGAGAAGCTGGACTATATGAAGAAGAGCATGGCATCAGGATTGGAGAAAACTCATTAACAACCTGAAATACTCAGCGACACATCTTTGCTTGCAGAAAGTGAAGATGACTTGAAGCACTTACTGATGAAGATTAAAGACTACAGTCTGCAGTATGGGTTCCACCTCAATGTAAAGAAAACCAAAATCCTCACATCTGGACCAATAAGCATCATCATAATAAAGGGAGAAAAGACTGAAGTTGACAAAGACTTCATATTATTTGGTTCTACAATCAACACCAATGGAAGCAGCAGTCAAGACATCAGATGACGTATTGCATTGGGGAAATATGCTACATAAGACCTCTTTCAAGTGCTGAAGAACAAAGATGTCTTCTTGAAGACTAAAGTGCACTTGATACAAGCCATGGTATTTTCAATCATCTCATATGCATGTGAGAGCAAGGAAGACCGAAGAAGAGTTGATGCTTTTCAATTGTGGTGTTGAGAGTCCCATCAACTGCTAAAAGAACAAACCTGCCCTGGAAGAAGTGCAGCCAGAATACTCCTTAGAAGCAAGAATGGCCAGACTTTGTCTTACCTACTTTGGTCATGTTGTCAGAAGGGACTTTTCCCTGGAGATGGATATTATGCTTGGTTAAAGTGGAGGGTTGACAAAACAGGGGAAGGCTCTCAAGGAGATGGATTGACACAGTGGCTGCAACAATGGGCTCGGGTATAGCAAGGGTACTGAGGCTGGCACAGGACTGGTGTGATAGTTGGAACTGTGTGTCAACTTGGCTGGACCACAATTCTGTGTGGTTAAGCAATTGTGATGTGGGTTTTTCCAATGATGGGATCAGATGTATATGTTTTGAGCAGCCAATCCATTGAAAGGGAGTTTCCCTAGGGGTGTGGCCTGCTTCTAGTATATTTATGGACATCCTGGGAAAAGAGACACTCTTCGTGGATCAGGATTCTTTTGTGCTCCCTACAATTGTCCATGAGTGAACAATCCACCATTCAGCCTGGAGATCTTGGATTAATCATTTGTTGGAGTCAACAGCCAGTATACTGCCTGCCAACCTTGAGCTTGTCAGCCCCTGCAGCTGCGTGAGTCGGGAAAAGCCTCCAGCTTGACGTATGATCCAAGAACTTGGGACGTACCGGCTTCTATAAGTGTATGAGCCATTTTCTTAAGACAAATTTCTCTTTCTCTCTATAAGATTTACTGGTTTTGTTTCTCTAGAGAACCCAGTCTAACACAACTAGGTAGTATTTTATTCTGTTGTGCATAGGTTAGCTGTGAGTCAGAGGCGAGTTGATGGTACCTAACAACATGTTTAAAAATTTCACATTTTTAGCAATTCCTTTTGGACAAAATAACTGATGTTTGTTTCTTAGGTTTTTTTTTTTTTCTTTTGTTTGTTTTTTTGCAGCAGCATCCTTGAAATATTTGTTGTTGCTGTATTTGTGTTGTGGAAGTATAGAACAAATTGTATGACATTTTTGATAAACAAAATACTAAAATGACTTTCATCATAAATGAAACTTTGGATGGCCTGGAAATGATATTTATTTGCAAGTTTTAGAAGATTCATCTGTCATATAATTTATACCAGTTCATCATGTGACAGTTCTTACATTGAAATTTCCTGCACACAGGCATTTAATGTTTAACATGAGAGGCAAATCAATAACGGCTTATTTGAAAAAAAGAAAAAGAAATGTTATCTATTTTGAACTTTTTATTATCACAAAAATATAATTCAAGACTTCAACTTCCAGTAGCAAAGACATTGTTAATTTGGACTAGGTTTCTTTCTGAGGACATCGAGACCAATATTTTAAACGTCTGTTTTAAGACATATAGAGGTATAAAGGGTATACAAAATTACTTGCTTGAATCCTGGAGAACACAAAAATCCATACTAGTAAGCTGTCTTTCCTAAAGGCACTTTGTTAATGTGAAAGGAAAAGGAAAAATGATGAGCAATAGTTTGACAGCATCACAGGGCTAGGAGGAACAAAAGTTGGAGTCCAGGACTTATCAAGAGTGAGTGATTTGCTAACTACAAGATTGGGCAATCTAATTCCGTAGTGATACCGCCTCAGAAACCCAAGAAGGCATCACTATGAGTCGGATGCTACTCAAAGGCAGTGAGTTTGTTTTGTTTTGTTTTGTTTTTTTTAGCCTCATTCCACAATTTTAGTTGAGACTTTAAAGGGCTCCATCCCAGCAGTATAGGTAAACTAGAAAGAAAATTACTAAATTGACTTCAGTTAAACTTCAGGCATCTTGCTGGCCCAAAAAACTCAAGTCTGAAAATGTTTTAAAGTAAAACCCTGGATTGCTAGTGCAAACAGTGCTAGCCCCTATGAAAGGGCCTTGAGGTCCAGAGCACATTGGTGCTGATGGTCTGGGCTCAGGATGCCTCGTGTCCTTCTCCTCACGTAATAGTGATTTTGCATAATGAGTTGGTCTTTGGAAACTAACCACATCTGTAAGTGAGGACTGTACATGCTTTAAATATATTTTTGTCAAAATATGGAGCTTCACATTTGGCTCATTTTAGTGCATGAAGACAATCTGTTATATAACCTAATTGGCAAAGCAAGTCTTCGCTGTCAATATGCCAAAACTAGAGGGTTAGATAGAAAAAGTGTAATCTTGTTTTGTTTTTCATTCAAATGACATGTTAATATACATTCCTGTGATAATTGTCTCACTTCTGAACTCTAGTTCTCAGACAAACAGTAGATGTCAGATACATAGGGTGAGTGAGATAGGGTAAGCACAAAGCTTTATTATAGTTTGTGGACTGGATTAAGTATGGTGCCTGTACCTTCAGTTTTTCAAGATGTTCTTTCATGGGAGTGGTGGACTCTCTAATTGTCCCTATATTTGATGTCTCCGAGGGTTTTTTTTTAATATTTTATATTATATCTTATATTTATATATTTTTCTGAACCACTGGAGAATGAGTTATGATCTTTTACTTCTACGTTTAACCAAAAGAAAAACTAAACTCACTGTCATCGAGTCATATCTGACTCAGCAACCCTTCTTTGGGTTTCTAAGACAGATTGCCCAATCTTTAGACCTTCCTTTATACAACCCTAGTACATGATTAAAGTCAGGAAGTTTAACATGGATATAAAACTACTGCCTAATACACAATCTGTATTCAAATTTCACCATTTGACCCGATAATGTTCCTTATAGCAATTTTAACAAAGATCCAATCCAGGATTATGCATTGCCATTGGTTATTTTCTTTAGTGATGTTAATCGGGAATACCAATGACTCAGAAAGTCTTCATCCACACTCTGTGAAATTGACCTGTTTTTCTTCCACAAAGTTGGCCTTCTTAGTACCATGTAGGTAGCTGCAAAGCAAGGACTCTAAGGCACAACTTCTCAAGCTTTCATGTGCATAGACATCATACCTTCTTGTTAAAATGCAGATTTTGATTCACTCTTTTGGTGTCTAAGGCACTTGACTGTTAACCAGAAGGCTGGCTGTTCAAACCCACCAGCCACTCCAGGGAAGGAAGGTTGGGCAATCTACTTTTGTAGAGATACCACCTTGGAAACCAGAAGAGGGGTCACTATGAGTCATATCCGACTCGATGGCAGTGAGTTTGGGTTTTTTTGGACAGACTGGTTATTTTGTGAAACATTACTCAATTAGGGTTTGTCTGATGTCTCTTCATGATTAGATTCAGGTTATGCATTTTTGGTGGGAATAACACAGACATGTTGTGTTCTCAGTGCATCTTATCCGAAGGCATATGATGGTGATTTGCTCATAACTGGTGATATTAACTTTGATCACTTGGTTAAAATGATGTCTGCAGTTTTTTCTACTGTAAAGTTGTTTTTTTCTCTTTATAATTAGTGAATAAATTATGGGAGTAGCTACTCTGAGATTATGTAAATGTACTGTTCTTCATTCAATTTCAGCCAATAGTTTTAGCATCTGTTGAGGATTTTTGCCTGGGTAAAATATAAACATGGTAGTTGTAAAATGGTGATTTTCTGACTCTATCAGTCCTCCTACAGTATTAGTTGACATTATCCTGTAAGCAAGTCAATCAACTTTCTTTCTTCTTTCCTTATCAGTATGGACTATTAGACTCTTACTTTATTCAGCAGGTTATAATTCATTACTGTTATTCATTTTTATATGCCTAATGGCTCCAGCTGTGGCCAGCAGAAAACCTCTTTAAACTGGCTTCTATGTTCTTTTGCTATGTCCCCATCATTCTGAGCACTTTCTTACTTCCTGGCCCAAAATGTTCCAGATGTATCTTGTACGTTTCCTGTCCCTACACTGAAATCAGATATTTCTCCAAAATTGTTTCAGAATTACTACCCCATAGCACTGTGAAACACAGCCCTGCTAAGACTTCACACGTTTCTTCCAGTTCCTTTTTTGTTTTTATCTTCAACCTTAGAATTTATAATCAAAATATTATGTTTGGAAGTTGACTTAGATTTGTTCTTTCTTTTTTTTTCTTTTACTGTGATTATGCTATTCATTTGAAACAAAATAAGGTTTATTTATTTCTATTTGTATTCAACTTAGCTCTTTTCTTCTCATCTTTGATTATTTAATTTTATTTTCTTGAGTACATAAAGCATTAAGCACAATTCCAAAATTCAAAACTACATGAAAAGTTATATTCCTCTATCCTTTTCATTTCATTCCCAATTTAGTTTCTGAGTTTATTCTTCCCATGTTTCTTTCTGCAAAAATAAGCAAGTATTTTAAAATGTGGAGCAATGCACCATAGAGAGATTTGGGATGGTTATTGGCTACAATTTCTTTTGATTGGTGGGAGGAGGTCTAAAGTAAAAGGAGATGTAAGAAAGAAGTGCTAGAAGACAGAGATGTTCCCAGGGAGAACAATTTTGAGAAAGAATATATGTAAGTTGAGGACATTAAAATTAATTACCCTCCAAAACAAACAAACAAGCCAAATTCACTGCCATCACACTAACCCTGACTCATAGTGACCCCCTTTGGGTTTCCAAGGCAGTAAATGTTTATGGAAGTAGCCCAGTCTTCCATGGGGTAGCTCGTGGGTTGGAACTGTCAACCTTCTGGTTAGCAGTCAGGTGCCTTAGACACTATGCCATTTCCATTCCTGTGAAGCCTCTGAAAGAATATGTGTTCCCTGGGAATACACTGGGAACCCAGTTTAAAACTAAAACCTATTGCTGACAAGTCAATTCTGGCTCATAATGACCCTCATAGAACAGAGTGGAACTGCCCCATAAGGTTTCCAAGGTTGCAGTCTTTATGGAAGTGGACTGCCAAATCTTTCTCCTGCACAGTGGCTGGCGGGTTTGAATTGCTAACCTTTCAGTTAGCAGCCAAGTGCTTAACCACTGTGTCATAGTAGTCTGTATCCAGTTTAAAGACCCATGAATTTAGCAGACAAGATAGCTGCTTGTGGTAATTTAGCCAATGATTCAGAAGATTTTCATCTATACTGTATGAAACTGACCTGTTCATTTGTCTTCTACAGATTTGGCCTTCTTAGGATCAATCATATAAAGGAGCTCTGGTGGCATAGTGCCTAAGGCATTTGACTGCTAACCAGAAGACTGGTGGTTCAAACCCACCAGCCACTTCTCGGAAGGAAGGTTGGGCAATCTACTTTCGTAGTGATATTGCTTCGGAAACCCAAGAAGAGGTTTCTATGAGTTAGATCTGACTCAATGGCACTGAGTTGTTTTTTTTTTTTTTTTTTTTTTTAGTACCATATAAAAGGAGCTATTGTTGCTCCTTTTATTACTGCTGTTCTTGTTTCTGTTATGTGCCATTGAGTCATTCCCAACTAATAGCAACCCTATGTACAACAGAATGAAACATTACTCAGTCCTGTGCCAGCTTCATGATCCCTATTATACCTGAGCCTATCGCTGAAGCCACCATGTCAATCCATCTTGTTGAGGGCCTTCCCCTCACTTTATGAAGCATGACATCCTTCTCCAAAGAATAGGCCCTTCTGACAACATGACCAAAGTAAGTGAGACAAAGTCTGACCATTCTTCCTTCCAAAGAGCATTCTAGCTGCAGTTCCTCCAGGACAGATCTGTTAGTTCTTTTAGCAGACCATGGTACTTTCAGCATTCTTCCCCAACACCACAACTCAAAAGCATCAACTCTTCTTCAGTCTTCCTTATTTATTGTCCAGCTCTCACATGCATATGCTGTTGTTGTTGTTGTTGTTGTTATGTGCTATCGAGTCGGACCTGACTCATAGCAACCTCTCCTTGGGTTTCTGAGGTGGTATCACTACGAAAGTAGATTGCCCAACCTTCCTTCCAAGAAGTGGCTGGTAGGTTTGAACCACCAGCCTTCTGGTTAGCAGTCAAGTGCCTTACACACTAGTATATGAGGCAATTGAAAATACCATGGCTTGGGTCAGGTGTATCTTAATCTTCAAGGAGATATCTTTGCTTTTCAGCACTTGAAAGAGGTCTTTTGCAACAGATTTGCCCAATGCAATACATCTTTTGATATCTTGACTGATGCTTCCATTGGTGTTGATTGTAGAACGAAGCAAATTGAAGTCTTTGGCAACTTCAATCTTTTCTCCATACATCGTGATGCTCCTTATTGGTCCAGTTGTGAGGATTTTTGTTTTCTTTATATTGAGGTGTAATCCATACTGCAGACTGTAGTCTTTAATCTTATCAGTAAGTGCTCCAAGTCATCCTAACTTTCAGCAAGGAAAGTTATGTTGTCTGCGTATCTCAGGTTGCTACTGAACCTTCCTCCAATCCTGATGCCACAGTCTTCTTCATATAGTCCAGTTTCTCAGATTATTTGCTTAGCAAGCAGATTGAATAAATATGGTGAAAGGATACAACCCTAACACACTCCCTTCCTGATTTTAAACCATGCAGTATCCCCTTGCTCTGTTTGAACGAGAGCCTCCTTTTCTTTGTATAGGTTCCTCATGAGTATAATTAAGTGTTCTGGAATTCCCATTCTTCTCAATGTTATCCAAAACTTGTTATGATCCACACAATTGAATGCTTTTGCATAGTCAATAAAACACAAGTAAACATCTTTCTGGTATTCTTTGCTGTGAGACAAGATCCATCTGACATCAGCAATGATGTCCCTCAATCCATGTCCCCTTCTGAATCCTGCTTGCATTTCTAGAAGTTCTCTGTGAATATACTGCTGCAACCTTTTTTGAATTATCTTCAGTAAGATTTTACTCGAGTGAAATATCAATGATATTGTTTGATAATTTTCACATTCTGTGGGATCACCATTCTTTGGAATGGGTACAAATACGGATCTCTTCCAGTCATTGACAGAATACCAATTGAGATATTTGAGATACTGAAATACCTACTATTCAGGTATTTCAACAAATGGATGTTGCCCTGGAGGTACTCATTTGGTTATGCCTGTTGTTGTTGTTGTTGTTATGTGCCGTTGAGTCGGCCCCGACCCATAGCGACCCCTCCTTGGGTTTCCGAGGCAGTATCACTACGGAAGTAGGATTGCCCAACCTTCCTTCCGAGGAGTGGCTGGTGGGTTTGAACCGCCAGCCATCTGGTTAGCAGGCAAGTGTCTTAGCCACTATGCTACCAGAGCTCCCTTGGCTATGCCTAGAGATTTGGAAAATAGCTACCTGGTCTTCTGACTGGAAGAGACTGGAAGAGAGTATCCTGTAGGCAGCTGCAAAACAAAGACTCTAAGGCACAACTCAAGCTTTCATGTGCGTAGCCATCACCTGGGGATCTTGTTCAAATGCAGATTCTGATTCAGTTAAGGCTAAAGCAGGCCTGAGAGTCTGCATTTAGCAAGCTCCCAGGTGATGCTGCTACTGTTACTCCAAGAACCACAATTTAAGTAGCAAGATAGAACACTGGGTCTCAGACTTGGCTACACACTGGAAACATCTGAAAGGTTTACAAATACTTATGCTTTGGTTCCATACCCAGAGATTCAAATTTAATTGGTATGGGATGCAGCCTGAACATCAGAATTTTTAAGGTTTCCTTCAAAGAAAACCAAACCTAACTCATTACCTCTGAGCTGATTCCAACTCATAGCAACCCCTATTGAGTTTCTGAGGCAGTAAATCTTTATGGAAGTAGATTGCCCCATTTTCCTGCTGCAGAGTGGCTGGTAGGTTTGAACTGCCAAACTAATGGTTAGCAGTCAAATCCTTAGGCACTGAGCCACCAGAGCTCCTTAAGGGCTCCTTAGTTGTTCCTAAGTGTACATCCAAGTTAATAACCTCTGCTATAGAAACCAGAGTTCCTGGATGGTGCGAATGACTAATGCACTGAGCCGCTACCTGAAAGGTTGGACATTTGTGCCCACCCAGATGTGCCTTGGAGGAAAGGCATGGCCATCTACTTCTGAAGAATCAGCCATTGAAAACCCTATGGAGCATAGTTCTACTCTGACACACATATGGCTGGTCTAAGTCAGAATTAACACTATGGCAACTGGTGGTGGTAGTGGTGACCCTAGAAACCAATGTTGTCAGTTGAAAAGGAGTTAGGGAACTCCAATTCTATTTGTTCCAAAACCAAATTCTATTTGTTTTTGGAATTATTTTGTCATGAGTAACTTTCCATCAAATGTTGACTCTTAGTGAAAAGAGATAACGTGTGTACAATTTTTTGCTCAATCACAATGCTCCCTGAAACTACTTCTTTCCCCTAGAATGAGGCTCTTGGGGATTTGAGATGGAGAACATAAATTCTAATAAAGGAACATGTTTGGGCTCATATTGACACATTTGGCAGCATACTGCTATTAGGATACATTTACTGCCTCATTTGCTATAACTAAGATGTCTTTTATGATGATTAAAAGTCTTATGTCGCTGCCTTTTTGCCCAACAATGAGTAAATGACATCTCCATGAGGAGAAACGGCAGGTATTTGGTGAAAAGTTTAATATGGCTTATGGAAATGACTCTTGACTGAACTAACATTTTAAAGATACTTTTTACACAGGCAGTCTCTATGCCTGGATAACCTAACCTAGTTTGAGATTACATACACACACACACACATACCACAAAAGCAATTGTTGCCTGGACTGGTGCCACATCTCTCCTCTAGAGTGGAGGCTTCAGCGAGCCCACAATCATGGGAATGATTAGTTGAAATGGCACTACCATTATCTTCAATTACCTCATTTTTAAAAGAAAATGTTATAATAAGCTTCTGATCCATCTCAGATAATCTGTAATTTGGAATAAGTAAATGTATCTGTCTTTTTCTCCAAATCATTATTCCATGTTCCTTCATTGTGAGACTAACAACATAATTGGACTGCCATAGCTCCATTTTAGGTTACAGATGTTTCTGGCAAAATGTTTAAAACTGACTGGGAAGTAGAATGCAAACTTGGGGCACATTTACCATATACAGCTTGTACCTAAACAGTAATGCTGTTGGAGCTATTTTATCTGTCATTGGACCTGAGATGAAAATTCATGTTTAAATATAAATTCTTACTTTTTAAATATCATTTATGTTCTTTGATCCTTCATTAAAACTAATATGAGAACCTTACCTAAAAGTAAAGTAAAAGTGTGTATTTGTTAAATTAGCAATACCTTTGCATCAATTACACCTCATTTTCACCAAATAACCCATGTCAAGCTAGACTAATTCATTAAACATCATGTAGATTTATTTTAAGTGTATGTAACGTTGCCATGTGGAATGTTGTAGGAATACATTTGTAGCCTGTGCCAATAGAATGTCCTGTGAGGACTATGTAGCCTGGCATGCTTCTTTCAGAAGGTTATTCCATGTCAAGCTGAGCATCCAAGAAGGTGGTGGAGTGATTTTTTTTTTTTTTTCCCCTTGCATGGGAATATTCAGGGAAGATCCATTGTAAGTGTTCTTTCCTTGACCATACCAAGAGAGTATTTCTCTGACTCCTCTTCAGTGGAAATCTATTTTCTGAAGTTTCTTTCAAATGCTCCCTGGGTGTTGCAAATGGTCAATGTCCTTGGTTGGTAACCAAATGGTTGGCAGTTCGAGTCTACCTAGAGGTACCTCAGAAGAAATGTCTGACTATTTACTTCTGAAAGATCACAGCCATTGAAAATCCCCTGAGAACAGTTCTACTCTGGCACACATGAGGTCACCATAAGTTGAAAACAACTTAAGGGCAAACTTTTTATCATCTTTTCATCCCTGCACTCCCTCCTACTCCAGCCCTGACAATAAACTTGCAGTTCCTGCTGATATCAAGATTGGCTGCTTGGCCCTGACACCACAGATCTGCTGAAATTGTCAGTGTCTGCTCTGAGGTTTCTGAATTCAATTATTGAGGATTTTCACCATCAAAAACCCTGCCATTGCCATTGCCAATGTACTGCCGTTACACCAAAAACACTGCGAACGTGCTCAAGCCAGCAGGAGCACCACTGATTTATGCACTCCCAGAACCCACAGAGATTGCTTGCTGAAAGTGAAGAGGACTTGAAACACTTACTAATGAAGATCGACAATTATAGCCTTCAATATGGATTGCACCTCAAAGTAAAGAAAACAAATATCTTCAACAATTAGACCAATAAGCAACATCATGATAAACAGAAAATATTGAAAATTGTCAAGGATTTCATTCTACTTGGTTCCATAGTCAACAACCATGGAAGCAATAGTCAAGAAATCAAACATGAAGACACTGAAAGGAGCATAAGAGTTAAAGGCAACAAAGATAAATGCTATTACATATACAATCTTGCAGTAATAACAATAATCTATGAGTGGATTCATAGATAGACATTCAAGCTGAACAAGGGTGGGAAGGTGAGTGGTACTACATCCACCTATATATAGGTTTGACAGAGGATATTTCTACATATGTGTTTATATGTGCTGCAAATATATCCATGAATACAGTAGAGCATACAGGAGACAAAGTTATGAAAACTTCTTAGCCATAATCAAACACCTTGATGTAATGAGCAGCTGAGCATGGAGCTCAGGACCATAATCTCAGGGGACACAAAAGTCAACTGGCATAACATAGTCCACAAAATGTTCTACCTCCTACTTTGGTGAGTAGCAACTGGGGCCTTAAAATCCTGTGAGCAGCCATCTAAGGATCAACTATTGGTCTCTCCCCATCCAGAGCAAAGAAGAGTAAAGAAAATCAAAGGCACAAGGAAATGATTAGTCCAAATGACTAATGGACCACATAGACCACAACCTCCATGAGCCTTAGACCAGAAGAACTAGATGATACCTGGCTATCACTGCTGACCACTCTGGAAGGGATTACAGTAGGAGGTCCTGGATAGAGTAGGAGAAAAATACAGAACAAACCTCAAAATCATAAAAAAGACTAGGCTTAGTGGTCTGATAGAAACTGGTGGAACCCCCAAACCATAGCCCTTAGACACCCTTCAAGCCTAGAACTGACTCATCTACATGGTTCAACTTTCAGCCAAACAATAGACATGCTTGTATAGTGAACAATATTACCAGGGAGATACATACTTATTAGAACAATCAACCACCACATAAGACCAAAAAGGCAACATTTGCCCAGATATAAACCTCAGAAAGCAGGAGGGATAGAAAAGAAAGATGAAGGGAAATGGTAAAAATGGGGAGGAAGTGGGAAAAGTGCTGTTACATTATAGGAATTGTAATCAATGTCACAAAACAAAATGTGTATGAATTGTTGAATAGAAAACCAATTTGCTGTGTAAACTTTCTCCCAAATCACACAAAAAGAAAAAAGAAATCAAATGAAAAAACTAAATGGGCAAATCTGCTGTAAAAAAATCTGCTGTCTTGAAAGTGTTAAAAAGCAAACTTTGAGGACTAAGGTGTGTCTGCACTTGTTCCAGGACAAATTTGTTAGTTCTTCTAGCAGTCCATAGTACTTTCAGTATTCTCCACCAACACAACTCAAAACCATAAACTGTTCTTCGGTCTTCCTTATTCATTGTCCAGCTTTCACATGCATATGAAGCAATTGAAAATACCATAGCTTGGGTTAGGTGCACCCTAGTCTTCAAAGAGACATTTTTGCTCTTCAAAATTTTAAAGAGGTCTTTTGCAGCAGATTTGCTGCAATACATTGTGTGATTTCTTGACTGCTGCTTCCATGAGCATTGATTGTGGAGCCAAGCAATATGACAACTTCAATCTTTTCTCCATTTATCGTGATGCTGCTTATTGGTCTGTTTGTGAGAATTTTTGTTTTCTTTATGTTGAAGTGTAATCCACACTGCAAATGGTAGTCTTTAATCTTCATCAGTAAGTGCTTCAAGTTATCTTCACTCTTGGCAGGCAAGGTTATGTTGTCTGTGTATTGCAGATTGTTAATGAGTCTTCCTCCAATCCTGATGTCATGCTCTTCTTCATATCGTCCAGCTTCTTGGATTATTTGCTCAGCATATAGATTGAATAAGTATGGTGAAAGGATACAATCCTGACACATTCCTTTCCTGATTTTAAACCATGCAGTATCCCCTTGTTCTGTTTGAATGACAGCCTCCTGGTCTATGTACAGTTTCCTCATGAATAGTATTAAGTGTTCTGGAATTCCCATTCTTCTCAATGTTATCCACAATTTGTTATGATCCACACAATCAAATGCTTTTGCATAGTCAATAAAACACAAGTAAACCTCTTTCTGGTATTCTTTGCTTTGAGCCAAGATCCATCTGACATCAGCAATGATATCCCTTGTTCGGTGTCCTCTTCTGAATCCAGCTTGCATTTCTGGAAGTTCTCTGTCAATATACTGCTGTAACAGTTTTTGAATTATCTTCAGCAAGATTTTACTTGCATGTAATATAAATGATATTGTTCGATAATTTTCACATTCTGTGGGATCACCTTTTTTTGGAATGGATACAAATATGGATCTCTTCCAGTCAGTTGGCCAGGTAGCTGTCTTCCTAATCTCTTGGCATAGACGAGTGAGTGCCTCTGGCACATTTGTTGAAACATCTCAGTGGGTATTCCATCATTTCCTAGAGCTTTGTTCTTGGCCAGTTCCTTTAGTGCAGCTTCAACATCTTTCTTCAATACCATTGGCTCTTGATTATATGCCACCTCCTGAAGTGGATGAAGATTGATCAATTCTTTTTGGTACAGTGACTCTGTGTATTCCTTCCATCATCTTTTGATATTTCCTACATCATTCAATATTTTGCCCATGGAATCTTTCAATATTTCAACTGGAGACATGAATTTTTTCTTCAGTTGTTTCAGCTTGAGAAATGCTGACCGTGTTCTTCCCTTTTGGTTTTCTAACTGCAGGTGTTTGCACATTTCATTATAATAATTAACTTTGCCTTCTCAAGCTGCTCTTTGAAATCTTCTGTTCAGCTCTTTCATCTTGTCATTTCTTCCATTTACTTTAGCTACTCTCCATTCAAGGGCAAGTTTCAGAGTCTCTTCTGGCATCCATTTTGGTCTTTTTTTCCTTTCTTGTTTTTTTAATGACCTTTTGCTTTCCTCATAGATGATGTTGTTTTTTATTTTACTTTATTTTATTTTTTATTGTGATTTGTGTGAAAATTTACAGAGCAAATTCACTTTCTATAAAACAGTTCACATGCACTTTGTCTCATTGACATTGACATTGACTCCAATGCAACAGCTCTCCTCCCACTTCCTCCTGATAGTTGCCTCTTCCTTGTGTCCATCCCTCCATGCACTCCTGCCCCCAGAAATGTCTTCCTGTGCATTAACAGCCTTTCTTTCTCCCATGATTGTTCTCTCCAAGGAGTGTATCTACCTCAGGTAAATGTTCAACTCATATGCCTGTCTTTTGTTTGGCTGGAAGC
>NW_006921642.1:167699-174402 GCF_000298275.1 Orycteropus afer afer
GATGAGGAGAGACCCATCGTTGCATCTAGATGGCTGTTTGCAAGCTTTTAAGATCCCAGTTGCTACTCACCAAAGTAGGAGGTAGAACAATGTTTTGTGTAGTATGTTATGCCAATTGAGCTTGATGTCCTCTGCAACTATGGTGCCAAGCCCACTGGTTCATCTACTCAGTCCTTCTGGGTAGCTGGCTGTGACCAAGTAGTGACTACAACCTTGTCCCTTGTCAGCTCTACTATATACCTGAGAATTCTTATAGATCATACACATAAACTTATAGAACCATTGTCTGCCAACCCTATACATGGTCTTGGGTATACTCCCTGCTTCATAGACATACCTAATAGTTCAGCACATCCACCCATCTATCCACCCATATACCCATGTTTGTCTTCACTGACAATGCAGTACTGTATGTGCAAAAGGGTGAATCTTTGTTGTCTGTACTTCATGGATGATGTTCTTGATATCCCACAATTCCTCTGGTTTTTGGTCATTGGTGTTCAATGCATCAAATCTATTCTTTAGATGCTCTCTAAATTCAGGAGGGATATAATCAAGGTCATATTTTGGATCTCATCAACTTGTTTTAATTGTCTTCAGTTTTAACTTGAACGTGCATATGAGCAGTTGATGGTTTGTTCCACAGTCAGCTCCTGGTCTTGTTTTGGCTGAAGATATTGAACTTCTCCATCGTTTCTTTCCACAGATGTGGAAAGTCCATCTGATTCCTGTGTGCTCCATTTGGTGAAGTCCGTGTGTAAAGCTGCTGTTTATGTTATGGAAAAAAGGTATTTGTAATGAATAAGTCATTGTCTTGCAAAATTCTATCATGGAATCTCCAGCGTCATTTCTATCACCAAGGTCTTATTTCCCAACTACTTGTGATTCTTCTAATCACCAGTAATAATCAACACATCTTGATTGCATGTTTGGTCAATTTCAGACAGCAGAAGTTGATAAAAATCTTCGATTTCCTCATGTTTGGCTTTGGTGGCTGGTGTGTAAATTTGAATAACATTAGTATTAACTGATCTTCCTTGTAGGTGTATGGATAATATCCTATCACTGACAGTATTGTACTTCAGGATAGATCTTGAAACATTCTTTGTGACAATGATGCCATGCCATTCCTCTTCAATTTGTCATTCTTGGCATAGTAGATCATATGGTTGTCTGATTCAACATGGTCAAAACCAGTCCATTTCAGCTCACTAATACCTAGGATATTGATCTTTATGCATTCCATTTTATTTTTGAAAACTTTCAGTTTTCCTAGATTCATACTTTATACATTCCATGCTCCGATTATTAATCAATGTTTGCAGCTGTTTCTCTTCATTGTGATTCATGTTACATCTACAAATGGAGGCCCCAAAAGCTTTATTCCATTCACATCATTAAGGTTGACTCTACTCTGAGGAGGCTGCTCTTCCACAGTTGTATTTCTTTTGACTGCCTTCCGACCTGAAGGGCTCATCTTCTGGCACTATATTGGACAATATTTCAGAGCTATTCATAAAGTTTTCCAGTAATATATAAGACAGTGTTTCACTGCTATTTATAAGGTTTTCACTGGCCAATTCTTTGAGAAATGGATGGCCTCTTCTTTCTTCCAAGTCTGTGTTAGTCTGGAAGCTCTGCTGAAACCTGTCTATCATGGGTGGCCCTACTGGTATTTGAAATACCAGTGACATAGTCTCCAGCCTCACAGAAACATGCAAGCCACCACAGTATGAGAAACTGACAGATGAGTGGTGGTAGGAAAACATAGTACACAAAAATACTCTTCTACTTTCTACTTTGGTGAATAGTGACTAGGGTCTTAAAAAGATTGTGAATGGCCATTTAAGATGCAACTATTGGTCTTTCCTCATCCGGGGCAAAGAAGAGATAAGAAAAAAAAAAAAAAATACACATGGAAACAATTAGTCCAAAGGACAAATGGACCATGAGAACCTTAGTCTATACAACCACTAGACCAGGAGAATTAGATGGTGCCTGACTACCAATGCCAACTACTCAGAAAGGGATCAAAATTGAAGAGAGTGGGAGAAAAAAAATGTGGAACAAAATAATTAAAATAATAATAAAAACCATAAAAATGATCAAGATTTCTGGTAGGATAGATACTGGTTAAACCCCCAAGACCATGGCCTGCATCACCCTTCAGGCCTGGAACTGAACTCATTCTCATGGCTTAACTTTCAGCTAGACAGTAGACAAGACCATGAGTTTAACAACTACGCCAGGGAGATGTACTCTTTAGAACAATCAACTGTGGGAGATCCGAAGGGCAGCATATGCAAAGGGAAAAAGTAGGGAGGCAAGAATACATAGGCCAGAAGGATACTGGGAAAGGGTAAACATGGGGGGGAGTGGGAAGAGAGCTATTACATTGCGGGGATTGTAATCAGTGTCACAAAACAAAATGTGTATGCACTATTGAATGTATACCAAATCTATTTTGTAAAATGTCATAAAATTTTATGAATTTATTGTAGTCACAATAAAAATTTATTTTTAAAAAGAGAGAGAGAGAGAATGGTAGAATGGAGTTGTTTCTTAATCACAACAAAACTTTAGAAATCCCTTTCCCTATTTCCCCTGCATTACAAAATATTCACTCTGATCAAAAATCTCTCTTTCTCTTCCACCTAACTCTTCTCCAAATTCAGCATCTTCACCAGCATCACCCTCATATTTTTTCCTCCTGAATCTATTATATCTTCTATGCTCAGAGACTCCCCTGGCTATTTTAAAGTGGATCTCACTAATCTTCCAACTTCTCTGGTGTCTATCCTAGAGAAAGCAGAGCTTTCTCAATATTCTGACCTGGTGGCTCAGTGGTTAATGTACTCGGCTACTAACAAAAAGATTGGCAGTTCAAACCCACCAGCCACTCTGCAGGGGAAAGATGAGATAGTCTGCTTCCATAAATACTTACAGCCTTGGAAAACTTATGGGCAGTTCTACTCTGTCCTATAGGGTCACTATGAGTCAGAATCGATTCAGTGGCACTGGGTTTGGTATGGAATTGCTGGTAAGTAGGCAAGAAAGAAAAAATGTTCTATAATTAAAGCCATATTTTCCTCAGTGGCAGGGAATAGGGAAAGAAGCTGTGACTACACAGACATTACTTTTTGGCCCTGTCACTTAAGAAACAGAGACATTATGATTAGTTTAATAAAGAGGATGAAGACATCCCAGTGAGAGCAGAGCTCAGTCTCAGGGAGGCTGAAATCCAATCCATCCCTCAGCGGTAGCAGAGGCTGACCCCCCTTTACATGTTCTTTCCTTCGGATGACTCAGCTCTGCTCTGACTCCCTTTCTGCTTCCTTATCTGGAGCTCAAACTACTCATGAGAGGTCCTGACCAGCCAACTGGTTTCTGTCCATTCTCCCTTGTTGAGAAGGGCCCTGACACCAGCTTCTCTTCCCAGTTCCTGGCAATCCTTGAGAAAAGCTGATTTTGGCATTCGTGGTCACTTTGGCACAATCACTATGGCCAAGAGAGGACAGAGTAACTGGTAGGCATTTGTAGAGCCTGGCTTGAGCATGAGTTCATGAGGAAAATGAGGATGACCCATAGGGAATTCTATTACCAGGCAGAGGAGAAATAGAACTGGGAAGCTGGCTTGTTGCTGGAGGCTCACAGTACAAACAAGATTAGATGAGAGTTAGGATGTATGATGGATTAGGCTGGGGCATGAGCAGGCCTCAAAATTGGGACTACAGTAATGGTGTAAATTGGGATGGGTCAGACAAAGGAACCTCCACTAGGAATGAGGAAAGCAGAGATGCTATTGATAATATATGTGCCATATACAATTCAGAGTTGCTTAAACTTTAATTCAATTTAACAAACAGTTGTTGTTAGCCACCATCGAATGATACCCAATGGAATGGAATGGAATGTTACCCAATCCTATGCCATCTCTAGGCTTTGTTGCAGATTGGACTATTGTGATTCACATGATTTTCACTGGCTAATTTTTGGAAGTAGATCACCAGGCCATCCTTCCTAGTCCATCTTAGTCTGGAAGCTCCACTGAAACCTGTTCAATCTTGTAGTAACATGCAAGCCTCCACTGATGGATGGGTGGTAGGTGCGTTGGTCAAGAATTGAAGCCCAGTATCCCAAACAGAAGGCAAGAATTCTACCTCTGAACCGCCACTGCCTGCATTAACACATAATTGCTAGGTGATTTATTCAATGCAAAACACTATACTAGGTATATGCAGTGAGGGAATGGGATACAAAGAGGAACAAGAACCGCTTCCACTTTATCTCCTCATAATGTTTCCAATAAAGCATCAGTGTTTGGTGACTTGTCATGGGATAGCTTAGTCAGGGTTCTAAGTGTTTTATATTTATCTGTACCCTTTATGCTTCTTCAGTCCCTTCCTCCTAGCAAAAAATCCTGAATAGCTATTCCTAGATTGATTGAGTTTTCCTACAGAGAGATGTACCTTAAGCAATTTGTGCCTGTCAGTAGATCAACTGTGGTCTGTGAAAACTTGATTTGCTTAACCTTTCTTTGAAAGAAATAAAGCTGTCTAGCTTGTAAGATTTGACAAAGTACTAAGCTGCCACGGTGCACTGCTACATGATCACACAGAGAGTGAAACATTTATAAGCATAACTGCCTCCATTCCCTACTAACCTCAGCCAAAAGGAGAGCCCGAAGAGCAGGACAGAAATAAAATGACACATTCTGCGCTGCAGAGACCAGTACCAAATCCTGAAGGCTCAGACTTCCAATGGAGTGTTGCTGAAGGGAGAACAGTGTCATTCCCCCATAAAGAGCAGAAATTAGGGGTGAGTGAAGCTATTCCAAGTGGATTAAAGAACAAAATCAAGTGAAGTTGAGGGTGCAGCAATGCAGTAAAAGGAACAACACAGAGAACACCCCACAGCAGCCACCCTGCTTGGAATGGGTGAAGAAAAGGCTCCAATGGGGACACTGGGCTTAGATGTGCTCAACCTCTTCACTTATTGTCATCTTCCCTCATGGGCATTTCCATCTTTCCTCATCCCTACCTGGACAGGAATTCTTTTCAGTCCCCCTTGTGTTCAATAACTTAAATTTATTTCTGTGTGACATTATAAAGTTTGGAAAATGTGAAAATATAAAGAAGAAATATAAAAGAAAATATCTCTCTCTGCCTTGTGTCTCTGTCACCCAGTGAGAACATTCAAGAATTGTGCTTTCATCCTGAAACAAGCTAATTTTAGGTTCTGCTCTGGAATCAACTGTATTGCCCAACAACTGATGATTGTAGGTGATGACAGCAGTAAAAAAAAAAAATGGCAGTGTGGTAATCTGTCACTGTCTCAAGCCCTTCATCATCAGACAGAGCTGCATCTTCTACTGGTTTTAGTATTTAATGAAGTGTTGAGTGAAACTTGTGCTTGCTCCCTGAATTGGTTTGAAATATATATGTATTTATGTAATTACTAACAAGTCATCAAGTTTGATCCTTCTCCCTCTCAATATGAAAAATTCCCTTCAGGAAACTACTGTAAGGAAATCTAAAGGCTTAGAAACTCTAAAGTCCCCTGTGGCATCTTCTTATCAAGCCCTAGTGATGTTGACCAGAGGGTGAGCTTTGCAGGAAATTTTGATGTTATGGCAGATAAGATGGGAACTCAAGGTGTGTGCATGACTTCACCTTTACCTAAAATGGTCAGAACTGATTTGGCACTGATCTTCAAATATTCAGCATCTACAATGTGTCAAGCACTGCTCTGAGTACTGGAGAACAAAATGCATGAAATGGATATGGTCCCTGCCCTTATAGAATTTATAGTCTAGGAGAAATTTGCAAAAATGTCCCACCACATGGAACATTCTACAGGATAGACCATATGGTAGGCCACAAAGCAAGCCTTAATAAATTTGAAAACATTTAAGTGCTCCAAAGCATCGTTTCAGATCACGATGCTATAAAATTAGAAATCAACCATAGGAAGATCAATGGAAAAAGAGAAAATACATGGAAACTGAATAACACCCTCCTTTAAAATGACTGGGTAATAGAAGAAATAAAAGATGAAATTAGAGAGTTCCGGCAAGATGGCGGACTAGGCAGAAGGACTGCACAGACCCTCTTCAACAAAGAAAAGGAAATCAATTAACACAGACACAGAAGATAATCTTGGACCCCTGAGCCTTGAAGGGAAGGATACAAAAGTGGACTAAACCCCAACTAGCTGAAGAATTTGCGTGAAAATACCAAAAAAGGAGACACACGGAGCTGCAGTCTGGCAGCGACAGATGGCTTGGAGATTCCTGAGTGGTGGTAGGACCTAAGAATTAACCTAAAAATCACCGTGCTAGCCAGGGAATGCACCGAGGACTGTGCACAGTGGCTGGGGAACAAACGGAGAAGGTGAAGAGAAAGATGGGCTGAGCTATGGACTTTTGCCGGTCCAGAGGACACCGCCATTTTGAAGGTTTAAAAAGAGGCTTGACTATTTTGGATATTCAAAGGGACAGCGCTCTGGCAGATTTCTGGGGCTTAAGAACACGTTGTGCTTTCCAGCAACTCCAGGGACACTCAGGACCTGCAAGACTGAAAAGGTACGACATTCTTCTTGTTACTACACCCTACACCTGCTTGGTGAATGGAGGTGTGACCATCCCCACTCCCACCTTCCTTCTGGGCCCACAGGAACTCCATCACAGTCTGTGTGCTCAGAC
>NW_006921642.1:177227-194536 GCF_000298275.1 Orycteropus afer afer
AACTATGGGGAGGAAGTGGGAGGGGAGCTGTTGCATTGTAAACTGTGGTCAATGACATGAGACAAAGTATATATGAACTGCTGTATGGAAAGTGAATTTGCTCTGTAAATCTTCACCCAAATCACAATAAATAAAATAAAATAAAATAAAAAGGTGAAATTAAAAAATTCCTTGAATCAATCAAGAATGAAAATACAACATACCAAAATTTTGGGGACACAGCAAAAGCAGTGATCAGAGTCTAATTTATAGCAATACATGCTTACATCAAAAAAGAGAAAAGAGCCAAAATCAACACCTTACCCCAACATCTCCAACAATTAGAAAAAGAGCAGCAAAAAAAAAAAAAAAAAGGCCTATGATCACAATAAGAAAAGAAATAATAAATGAAATAGAAAATAGAAAGACAACAAAAAAATCAACAAGACAAGAAGTTGGTTTTTTGAAAAGATTAACAAAATTGACAAACCACTGGCAAATTTAACAAAGGAAAAGAGGGAGAGAATACAAATAACATGAATAAGAAACAAAATGGGTGATGTCACAACAGAACCAACAGAAATTAAAAGGATACTATCAGGCTACTACAAAGAACTATACTCCAACAAATTTGAAAATCTAGAAGAAATGGACAGAAACATACTACTTACCTAAACTAGCACACACACAAAAAAAGCCCTGGCCCAGATGGTTTCACTGGGGAATACCACCAAATATTCAGAGAAGAACTGATACCAATCCTACTCAAACTATTCCAGAACATAGAAAAGGATGGACTCCTCCCAAATTCATTTTATAAAATAAGTATAACCTTGATACCAAAACCAGGCAAAGATATCACTAAAAAGGAAAACTACAGACCAATATTCCTCATGAATATAGATGCAAAAATCTTCAACAAAATCCTAGCCAATAGAAACCAACGCTATGTCAAAAAACTAATATAACATGACCAAGTGGGTTTCATACCAGGTATGCAAGGATGGTTCAATATTAGAAAAACAATCAACGTTATCCATCACATAAATAAAACAAAGGAAAAGAACCACATGATCATGTCAATCGATGCAGAAATGCATTTGATAAAATCCAACACCCATTCCTGATAATAAATAATAATAAAGGGCATGTATGCAAAACCAACAGCCAACATTATTTTCAATGGAGAGAGACTGAAACCATTCCCCTTGTGAACAAGAACCGACAAGAATGTCCTCTATCCCCACTTCTATTCAACATTGTATTGGAAGTCCTAGCCAGTGCAATAAGGCAAGAAAGGGAAATCAAAGGCATCCAAATTGGTAAGGAAGAACTAAAACTATCCCTATTTGCTGATGATATGATCCTATATGTAGGAAACCCAAGAGACTCAGCAAAAAAACAAAAACAAAAACAAAAAAAACCCTACTGGAACTAACTGAGAGATTTAGCATAATGGCAGGATACAAGATCAACATCCATAAATCAATTGGATTTCTCTACACCAGCAAAGAAATTGCTGAAAAGGAAATCAATATCACTTACAATAGCTACCAAAAAATATAATACTTGGGAATAAATCTTACCAGGGACACAAAAGGCCTGTACAAACAAAACTACAAAAGACTACTTCAAGACACCATAAGAGATCTACATAAATAGAAGAACATGTCATGATCATGAATAGGAAGATTAAACACTGTGAAAATGTTAATACTACCCAAAGCAATCTATACATTCAATGCAATCCCAATCCAGATCCCATCAACATTCTTTAAGGATATGGAAAAAGTAATAATTAATTTTATATGGAAAAGAAAGAGACCTAGCAAAACACTATTGAAGAAGAAGGACAAAGTAGGAGGTCTCACACTCCCAGATCTCAAAACTTACTATACAGCCACAATAGTCAAAACAGTATTGGTACAATCACAGACACATAAAGCAATGGAATAGAATTGAGAACCCAGAAATAGATCCAGCTGACCATATGGTGAGCTGATCTTTGACAAAGGGCTGAAATTCATTAAATGGGGAAGAGATTGTATCTTTAACAAATGGTGCTGCGAAAACTGGATATCCATTTGCAGAAAAATGAAACAAAATCTGTATCACACCATACACAAAAACTAACTCCAAGTGGATCAAAGACTTAAATGTGAAACCTAAAACTAGAAAGTTTCTCAAGGAAAAAATAAAGGCAAATTTAGGAGCCCTAATTTATGGCATAAATAGACTATAAATAAGCCAGAAACACAAACAACAGATGAGAAATTAGATGAATGGGACCTTCTAAAAAGTAAATTTTTATGTGCTTCCAAAGACTTCTCCAAAAGGGTCAGAATAGAATCTACAGATTGGGAAAAAAATATTTGTCAACTACATATCTGACAAGGGACTAATCTCTAAAATTTGTAGAAAACTCCAACACCTCAACAATAAAAAAACAAAAAATCCAATTTAAAAATGGGCAGAAGACATGAATAGACACTTCACCAAAGAGAATATTCAGGTGGGCAACAAACATGAAGAAATGCTCACGATCATTAGCCATTAGAGAGATACAAATCAAAACAACAATGAGATATCATCTTGCCCCAGCACTAATAGCAAAGTTCAACAGGACAGAAAATAACAAATGCTGGCAAGGATGTGGAGAGATTGGGACTGTCATACACTGCTGGTGGGACTGTAAAATGATACAACCATTGTGGAAAGCAGTATGGTGATTCCTTAAAAAGTTGGAATTAGAAATACCATTTGATCCAGCAATCCCATTCCTAGGTATATATTCTAAAGAAGTGAGAGCCATGACAAGAACAGACATATGCACACCCATGTTCATCACAGCACTATTTACTATAGCCAAAAGGTGGAAATGAACTAGGTGTCCATCAACAAAAGAATGGATAAGCAAACTATGGAATATACACACAATGAAAAACTATGCAACACTAAAGATGATAATGTAGAATCTATGAAACACCGCATAATGTGGATGAACTTGGAGGATATTATGCTGAGTGAAATAAGTCAATCACAGAAGTACAAATATCGTATCAGGTCATTACTGTCAAAAGTCAAGGAAAGGTTTATACATGCATGGAAGGAAACTTTCTTTGTTGGTTACCCGGAGTCCAAGGGGAGGGGAGGGAACACTGCAAAAAAATAATAATTAATTAAATTAAAATTACACAGAAAATAATAATTTAAAAAATGTCCCATCAGTGTGCAAGTGTATATCTTCCAAACCAGAGGTCCCAATCATTATTATGAAAAGAAGTTATTTTTTGTTTTCTCTGAGGCTGGAAATAATTTGGAGGAATGAGAAGAGAAGAAACCCATGAAACCCATGGAGCAGAGGAGGAGTGGTTGTATTGAAAGGAGAGTCCTGAAGCAGAGATAGGACTATTGGACAAGTCTCCTCCCTAAAGATCTCCCTAAAGGAAAACTTGCTTTGATAGCTCTTGTTAAACATCCTCTTACTGACTGGGACTGTTCTAAAAGGAGAGAAACAAAAGTCTGCAGAAGAAATCTGTGTCCCTCAAGCATCCATTGGTTGAGATGTTGATAAGGAACCCCACACTCTCAAATTTCCCTAGGTCCATCTCCCTGGAAGAGAAGAGCTAATAAACTCACATACATTATACAATCAATAACTCACTGAGCAACCCTTCTCAGAGTTGATGTATTTTCTAAGAGGACAGGGCAATGTCTAACCCAAAGCAATTTCACACAGCACATGGACATAGGAGATACCATCAGGTGAAGCTTCTTCCCCTCATGTCATTTCGTGTAGGCAGATGCTAACCCTATTCCTAGAGCTGGTCCTATTTCTACTTGAGCACACAGTTCTCTGAATATTTCTTAGGGTTACTAACACACTGAGCAGAAATTTGTGGGAACCAATTGGAAGTATGCCCTGGAATCATAATTTTTTCTCACCCTCATTCCCACCACACATTTCAACATCAGGAATTATAAACTATTTTCTTCCGATGTTCATTTGTTAATTCACTACATGTAATATTATTTGGTAAAGGAGCCCTGGCGGCACCTTGGTTAAGTATTCAATTGCTAAGCAAAAGGTTGGCAGTTCAAACCCAGTAACCAGTCTGCAGGAGAAAGATGTAACATTCAGCTTCTGCTAGGATTATATACTTGGAACCCCATGGGGCAGTTCTACTCTGTCCTGCAGGGTTGCCATGTGTCAGAATAGACTTGATGGCACACAACAACAACAAATATTATTTGGATAAAAAGAAGAGGAAGGAAGGAGAGAGGGAAGGAAAGACGGAAAGATGGAAGGAAGGAAGGGAAAGAAAGAAAGAAAAAGAGAGAATAGGTGTATTTAAGTGAAATTCAAATTTTTTATATTTGGGGGCACATTCATAGATTTTTATGTATTTTAATTGGACCATGCTTGGGAGATAGGGCACAGTTTAAGACATAAGTGAAGAAAAGAAATCAGCCTAGCTTTTTTCAGGTTCATTTCTACCCTTTCTCTGTGCTCAACTAGCCTCAGGATTTGGGGTCACCTTCTTTCAAATGGATTAATCAGTGAAAGTCATATTGTCAAATTCATCATCAGCAAATTGAACCCTCATTTTCTACTGGGGGATATAACATGAGGAGGAAATCAGTTCGTTTATGTAAATAGCTGATTGCTCTCACTAGTAACCAATTATAAAAGGCATTATTTCTCCAGATGAAAGTTCAGCCTCCCTGCCAATATTTGACCCAAAAGATTGAACTTTCACTTGGCTAGAGTTTGACAAGTAATAGGAATGAGTAACTGGAGACAATTCCAGCTGGTACAAAACTCAATTAGGAAAACCAATTGCTTGGAAAACAGAAATGTTGGTTCAGTTCTAGGTGGTAGTTCTAATTCTGAGTGCAACTAGTATCAGGCTGAGCACTCTCAGAAGAGAACAAGTCAAACATAAGGAACAGAAGCTTTCTATCACACTCAGATAGACCTGGCTGCTTGAAAGATGAGAATCCCTGAATGTCCTCTCACCCTGTGCTTTGTTGCAAAAGAGTATACGCTTAACAGTTAGATGGGACTGTGGTGGGATTCAAGCTCCTTTGTTCACCTGCTGTGGCCACAGTTAAAGTGCCTCAATCTTCCTGGGTCTCAACTTCCTAGTCTCTTAATCGTTAATTATGAGAAAATAAAATTTACCCACCAAGTGTTTTTGATGGATTAAATTTACGAATGTTAGTCTCCATCCACACTAGCTTATTGTCAGAAGTTGTCTTAAACCATTCAAAACACAGGTCAACACAGTATGGTGACAGGGTAGGGCTTGGAAGGAGGATATTTTAGCATCACCAGTCAACTAGACCTTTCCCTATATTTCTCTATATAAATGATGCAGCAAGCATCAAAAAGCAACAAGATTGTTTACTTAAGGGGCAATTCAAACATAGTCACAAACAAGTCCCTGGTGATCCTTCTAACTTTCTATCAGACTACCCTCCATAATAAAAATCTACTGGTCTATAGAGTTTGGGGATTAAAGGAGGAAACAGACCTTAGAGATTTTAGAGATTTGAGGAGTATCTTACTTTTTTAGTGCTGTGATAACAGAAATACCACAGGTGAGGGCTTTAATGAAGAGTAATTTATTTTCTCAAAGTTTAGGAGGTTAGAAACCCAAATCAGGGTGCTGGCTGTACGAGAAGGCTTTCTTTCTTTGTTGACCCTGGGAGAAGGTCCTTGTCTCTTTTCAGCTTCTATTCCTCAGTTCCTTGGAGACTTTGTGCTTCCCCTTTGTTTGTGCCTGTTTGCTTCTGTGCCTAAACTGTTCAATTTGTATCTCAAAAGTGATTGGCTTAAGACACACCCTACACTGATATAGCCTCATTAATGTAACAAAGAAACCCCTATTCCCAAATGAGATTACATCCATAGGTCTGTTGTTGTTATTGTTATGTGCCATCAAGTCGGACTGACTCATAGTGAACCTTCCTTGGGTTTCCGAGGCAGTATCACTGCAGAAGTAGATTGCCCAACCTTCCTTCCGAGGAGTGGCTTGTGGGTTTGAACTGCCAGCCTTCTGGTTAGCAGTCAAGTGCCTTAGGCACTACATTACTAGAGCCTTTATTCATAGGTCTAGGGGTTAGGATTTACAAAACATATTTTTTGGGGCCACAAATCAATCCACGACAAGGATGTTCAGTAAATAGCATTGCTTTTCTCTGTTCACCATGAACCCAATACAAATTACAAGACAAAAATACAAATTAAGACAATAAATAATGGCAGATGAGTGATAACAGTATTTATGCCTGATAAAAGCTGATATTGGAGAATGTGTCTTATTTCAGTGGGTAAGTAGGCTTCCCAATCCTGAATCCCGGAACTGCTAACCTTGCCCACCCAATCACAGGCAACATTGGAAGATGGCATCCTCCCCTGAGGGGATGAGCCCTTTCCCTGCAGCACAGATCACAGAAGAAACGGTCACCCCATAATGTCAACTCCCTCGAGATACAGGGCAGAACAGTGGCTGTTGTATTCACACACTCAGCTTTTCTCTCAGTTCATCCAACAGGTAACTTATTCCATCCCAGTGGAGAACAAGTGAAGGGGACAGAAGAGGCCAGGAGATCTATTCAAAAAGAGTTCTCATGAATGGAAACTTCAGAAGTGGGGAATAAGTGTACCCTATTAAAAGAGGTGAATGTATGATCTGGAGCTCACAGAGTGATACAGAGATGGAGGGCCATGGCAGTGGGAACAATTGTTATCGGAGGAAGATTCTAGGTCAAACATAACAGGATGTGATTTCCCCTTGTATATCAGAGTCCGAAAGGAAAAAAAAAAAAAATGGCTTTGAGTCAGGATCTGACTGAAAGGGCCGGAAGCTTTGTATATGCTATTGGAATATTAAAAAAAAAAAAAAAATTCATGTGATACCACCTACACACTGAGATTTTGGAAGTACTCAGGACATAGGACATATTAACTTATCCAAATCCCCCTGGGATTCTATGGGTCCTGGGAAAAAAATCTACCTTCTAACTAAATGAGCCATCATACAAATACATTTTATTCATTCAACAAATATCTGCTTCCAGACAACTATGACAGCTATTACAAGCAGTCTCTGAGGTACTAACAACCAACTTACATACAACTTGTAATTACCAACCAGTAAGGGCTATTATAATGAAATTTTGAGGTACATACAATGGTTCATAGGAGCTCTGGTACCACAGTGCCTAAGGCATCTGACTGCTAACCAGAGGGTTGGTGGTTCAAACCTACTACCCACTCTGTGGAAGCAAGACTGGACAATCTACTTCCGTAAAGACTTACCACCTTGGAAAACCAATGGTGGTCGCTATGAGTTGAAATCGACTCAACAGCAGTTGGTTTGGTTTGGTTTTTACAATGGTTCATAATAGCAAATGGGCACTACTTTGTGACAAGAATCAAAACATTACTATCATTAGTGTATTATATGTTAAAGATGTCTTAGTGTATCTGGAAGTGTTTCTTTAATGTTTTTTATACATAGAAAGATACACCATCTACTAAGACAAATATTTGACTAACTGACTTTAGATATGGACCATATCTAACAGTTCCAATTTGCATACAAATTTTATTTAAAGACAGACTTAGGAAAGGAAGACATTCATAATCCTGGAACTTCTTGTATCTTATGTGCTTAGTAGAGCTAGAGCCAGGTTAGAAGCAAGCACTGCTCACTGGTCACAATTTCTGAAATTCTGCAAGTAAATCTTAATTTCCTTTGAGTCTTCAAAGCTTTTATGAAAGCAAACATAACTGTAAAAGAGGGGGGAGGGTTTATCATGTTCACATAGTAATGTGAATGAATATACAGGGCTGTTCTCCTTTGCTTCATCTGAGCTATTGGGCTGGCAGCAGAAGATGACTGAATCTGGGTAGCACTGAGCTACCCCAGACACTTGGTGAGACGAGGTAGCAACAACTGCTTAAACCTCAGTCAATTCTACAGCTGCCACTGCCATCTATAGAAATCCTCAGGAATATTCCTTCTTTTCAGGGTTCTGATCAATGGACCATTTGGGGAAAGAGGAACAAGAACTGATCTTTTCAAACCAACCAGCCACTCTGCAGAAGGAAGAAGGGGGTATGTACTTCTGTAAAGATTTACAACTTCGGAAACCCAATGGGGGTCACTATGAGTCAGAACTGACTTGTGGCAGTGAGCTTGGTTTTTGGTTTTAATTCCCAAGAAGATATCCCTGGGTAGCACAAATGGTTAAGCACTTGGCTGCTAACTGAAAGGTTAGAGATACAAGTCTATACACAGGAACCTTGGAAGAAAGTCCTGGTGATCTACTTTGGAAAAAAATCAGGCATTGAAAACCCCATGGAAAATGATTCTACTCTGACACATATGGGGTTGCCAAGAGTTGGAACTGACTCCATGGCAACTGGTTTTTTGTAATTACCAAGAAGCAAGTCTTCTAGTAAATCATCTTAGCTTAGGCCTGAGGCTGGGTGGTGCTGCCTGAATCCCACTCCCCATCCAGGTCTTGGCTGAGTTTACTGAAGCAGAGAGGGAGAAGTCAGAGAGAGGACAAGTTTATGGAGCTGATTTTGAGTCCATTTTCCAAAGCTCATGAGTGGGAACTGCAGACCACTTGGAAGGCCATGCCCAAATGCTTACTCTGTAGGGGCAGGAAGGAGAGGAGAGCCCATTAAGCCTGGGTGGGAGAAAAGAGCAGAGGAAGCATCTGACCTGCATTCTTCTTCAGAGGCACAAGAACCCATCTCCTCTTCTAATACAGAGCTCATTTCAGGCTCTGACCACCCCAATTAGCTCTCTTCATGGAGGAAGACTACGTAATGGAGTTATTGTTTTGTTTCTTAGGTACTGTTGAGTGGGCTCCAACTCATAGCAACCAGTGTTCATACAACAGAATGAAACACTGCCTGGTCCTGCACTATCCTTACAATCCTTGCTATGCTTGAGCCATTGTTGCAGCCACTGGGTGAATCCAATCTCATTGAGGGTCTTCCCCATTTTTGCTGACCCTCTACTACCCATGATAGCCTTCTCTAGGGACTGGTCCCATCTGACAACATGACCAAAGTAGGTGGGACAAAGTCTGGCCATTCTCCCTTCTAAGGAGCATTCCAGCTACACTTCTTACCAGACAGATTTGTTCATTCTTCTGGCAGTCCGTGGTATTTTCTGTATTTTTCACCAACACCACAATTTAAAAGCATCAAGTCTTCTTCAGTCCTCCTTATTCATTGTCCAGCTTTCACATGCACATGAGACTACTGAAAATACCATAGCTTGGGTTAGGCACACCTTAGTCTTCAAAGTAAGATCTTTGCTCTTCAACACTTTAAAGAGGTCTTTTGCAGCAGATATTCCCAGTGTAATACAATGTCTGATTTCTTGATTGCTGCTTCCATGGGTGTTGATTGTGGATCCAAGTAACAGGAAATCTTTGAACTTCAATCTTTTCTCCATTTATGGTGATGTTTCTTATTGGTCCAGTTGTGAGGACTTTCATTTTCTTTATGTTGAAGTGTAATCCATACTGCAAACTGTAGTCTCTAATCTTCATCAGTAAGTGCTTCAAATCATCTTCACTTTCAGCAAGCAAAGTTGTGTCACCTGCATATCGCAGGTTGTTAATGAGTCGTTCTCCAATCCTGATGCCATGTTCTTCTTCATACAGTCCAGCTTCCAGGATTATTTGCTCAGCATACAAATTGAATAAGTATGATGAAAGTTTACAACCTGACGCATATCCTTCCTGATTTTAAACCGTGAACTATCCCTTTGGGGGCTCTGGTGGCATAGTGCCTAAGGCACTTGACTGCTAACCAGAAGGTTAGAGGTTCAAACCCACCAGCCACTCCTTGGAAGAAAAATTGGGCATCTACTTCTGTAGAGCTACAGCCTCGGAAACCCAAGGAAGGGTTGCTATGAGTCAGAGATGACTCAGCAGCACATAACATCAACACAACAGTATCCCCTTGTTCTGTTCAAACAACAGTCTCTTGTTCTATATAAAGCTTCCTCATGAGCACAATTAAGTATTCTGGACTTCACATTCTTTGCAATGTTATCCATAATTTGTTATGATCCACACAGTCGAATGCCTTTGCATAGTTAATAAAACACAGGTAAACTCTTTCTGTCATTCTTTGCTTTCATTCAAGATCCACCTGATACCAGCAATGATATCCCTCATTCCATATCTTCTTCTGAATCCAGCTTGCATTTCTGGAAGTTCTCTGTCAATATACTGCTGCAACTGCTTTTAAGTGTCTTCCTCAAAATTTTACTTGCATGTGGTATTAATGATATTGATTGATAATTTCCCCCATTCTGTTGGATTACCTTTCTTTGGAATGGGCACAAATATCGACCTCTTCCTGTCAGTTGGCCAGGTAGCTATCTTCCAAATTTCTTGATATAAATGAGTAAGTGCCTCCAGAGCTGCATCTGTTTGTTGAAACATCGCAATGGGTATTTCATCAATTTCTGCAGCCTTGTTTTTCACCAATTTCTTCAGTATAGTTTGGAATTCTTCCTTCAGTACCATTGGTTCTTGATCATATGCCACCTCCTGAAGTGATTAAAAGCCAATCAGTTCTTTTTGGTACAGTGACTCTGTTTATTCCTTCTATCTTCTTTTGATGCTCCCTGCATTGTTCATATTTTGCCCACAAAATCCTTCAATATTGCAATTCAAGACTTGAATTTTTTTGGATTTCTGGTAAGATGGAGGAATAGGCAAACAAGTGACACAGAGCCTCCTCAACAAAGAAAAGAGAAACCAATTGACAAAGATACAGAAGATAATCCTGGAGCCCAGAGGTTTGAAAGGAACTATACAGAAGTGGTTTAGGCACCACCTAGTGGAAAACCCTGAATGAAAACAGTGAGTACGGAGATGGTTGGAGCTGCAGACTGTCAGCTACTCTGACAGGACCAACAGCCTGAATATTTCCAAGTGGTGTTGGGACCTGAGAATTGACCTAAAGATCAGCCCTGGTCACCAAGGTCTGCAGGGATGACTATGCTAGTGGCCTATGACTAGGAAGGAAAACAGCAAGGAGGGAGACAACGTGAACTGTGGACTTTCAGCTGTCCAGAGGGCACAGCCATTTTGATTGTTTACATGTGGCAGCCATTGTGGATTTTTAAAGTGACTGAAGGTACAGCCATTTTGAATGTTTACAAGTGGTGGCCATTTTGGATATTTAAAGTGACTGAAGGCACAGCCATTTTGAATGTTTACAGGTGGCACCTATTTTGGATTTTAAAGTGATAGCATTCTCATTTGGATTCCAGGGACCTAAGAATAGACTCTGTTTTTCAAGGACACCAGGGACATACTGGAGGTTGATAACAGGAAAGGAGTCAGATGGTGAGTGTATAAATGCTGTCAGCTAGTGAATAGAAGAACACAGCACAGTCCCCTGTTTAGTAGATAACATACAAAGAAAACAGAAATTGTGGGCAAGTCACTCCAACACACAATCACCAATTAAATGTAAACACAAAAACGTCACAATGCCTTGGAGACAACAGAGCACCACAGTCCACACAAAGAAGCAAGATAAAGCAGGAGAAACAAGGGACCAGGATACAGACCCAAAACACATCCCTGAGTAAGACGCAGCATTGGAACTCCCTGATAAGGAATTCAAAAGAATTATATTTAGTTATCTTCAATGAATTGACAGGCAGATCAAGGAAAACACTGAAAAAACTGAGGAAAACACAGAGAAAACCCTACAACAATTTCAAAAGGCAATACAAAAACAAAATGACAAAATAAATGAAAAATTAGAAATGATACAAAATCTACACACAGAAATCCAGAAGATTAATACTAAGTTTTTAGAAATAGATAACACATTGAATGGACAAAGGAGTAGAGTTGAATCAATGGAAGACATAATTAGTGAGACTGAAGGCAAATACCTGAACACTTCTTTGGAAAGGATCAATTAGAAAAAAGATCAAAAAAAAAAAAAATAAAGAAAGAAAGCCTAAGGTTCATGTGGATACCATCAAAAGGAGTAGTAACCTAAGTGTAATCAGAATTCCAGAACAGGAAGAGACAAATAAAACCACTGAGAAAATTGTTCAAGATTTGTTGGAAGAGAGTTTTCCTTGTGTGATGAAAGATGAGAATATATCCATTCAGGAAGTCCAACAACCCCAAACAGGATTGACCCCAAAAGAAAATCACCCAGACATATCATCATTGAGCTCACCAAAACCAAAGACAAAGAAAGAATCCTGGAAGCAGCATGGGAAAAAGTGAAAAGTTACCCACAAGGGGCAAGCAATAAGACTAAGCCTGGATTTCTCTACAGAAATCATGCAGGTGAGAAGACAATGGGATGGTATATATATAACACTGAAAGAGAAAAATTTCCAACCAAGAATTATGTACCCAGCAAAATTGTCCCTCAAATGTGATGGTGAAATTAGGATATTTCCAGATAAGCAGAAATTAAAGGAATTTGTTAAAATCAGACAAACCTTACAAGCGATGTTAAAGGGAGCCCTTTGGACAGAGAAGCAAAAATAGCAAACAACAACTGACCATTAACACACATGATGGCGTAACCCAGAAACCAACCTAGCTATGGAAGTATCCAAAGTAAATAAGCCTACAAGATTGTAAACAGGGAACTAGAGATATCAATTGAGAAATGAAGACAACTACAAACCAAAAAGAGGGGAAAAAAAACTGCTTAGTTACAGAACTTCTAGATGGTAGGGAAGTAAATCACAAGATAAGCTCAAAGAAAAATTATAAACCTTCACATCAAAATAAATAAAGGACCAGCACAAATATTTAGCAATACTAAAACAATAGCAATGAAGGAAGTGATAACACAATTCATAAACAAAATGAGCTCAGCATAGAAAATTATATGGAACAAAGAATTTGACACCACGAAAAAGCACATAACAAAAATGACAGCAACAAATTCATATTTGCCGATAATTACATATCTGGCAAGGGACTTATCTCTAAGATCTATAGAAAACTACAATGCCTCAATAGCAAAGGAATGAACAGTCCAATTGAAAAATGGGCAGAAGACATGAATAGACAGACAGTTCAACAAGGAGGAGATTCAGGTGGTTGGCTAATACATGAAGAGATGCTCATGATCATTGGCCATCAGAGAGATACAAATCAAAACAACAATGAGATACCATCTCACCCCAGCACTGATGGCAAGGTTCAACGAGACAGAAAATAACAAATGCTGGTGGGGATGTGGAGAGATTGAGACTCTCATACACTGCTGGTGGGACAGTGAAGGGATACAACCACTGTGGAAAACAGTATGGAGATTCTTTAGAAAGCTTGAATTGGAGATACCATTTGACCCAGCAATCCCATTACTAGGTACCTATCTTAGAGAGGTGAGAGCCAGGATAGGAACAGATATATGCACACCCATGTTCATCACAGCACTATTTACAATAGCAAAAGGATGGAAACAACCTATGTGCCCATCAGTGAAAGAGTGGATGACCAAACTATAGTATATACACATAATGGAATGCTATGCAGCACTAAAGAATAATGTAGAGTCTGCAAAACACCACATAATATGGATGAACTTGGAGGACATTATGCTGAATGAAATAAGTCAATCACAGAAGGACAAACATAGTATTAGTTCGTTGTTGTGAAGGGTCAAGGAAAGGTTTATATATTTACAAACTTTCTTTTTTGGTTGCCAGGGGTAGGAGGGGAAGGGAAGGAACACTGCAAAAAAAAAGGAAAAAAAAAAATGCATTGACCCATGTCACTTTAGTTTTGTGTATATCACTGAACATAAATTATATTTCAATAAAATACATTTATAAAAAAGACTTGAATTTTTCTTCAGTTTTTACAGCTTGAGAAATGCCAAGTGTATTCTTCCCTTTTGGTTCTGTAACTGGAGGTTTTTGCACATTTCATTATAATACTGCTCAAGCCGCCCATTGAAATCTATTAAGCTTTTTCATTTCATCCTTTCTTCCATTCACTTTAGCTACTCTATGTTCAAGAGTAAGTTTCAGAGTGACTTCTGACATCCATTTTGGCCTTTTCTTCTTTTCCTGTCTATTTTAATGACCTTTGCTTTCTTCATCTATGGTATCCTCCCACAACTCCTCTGGTTTTCAGTCATTGGTGTTTAGTGCATCAAATCTATTCTTCAGGTGGTCTCTAAATTCAGGGTGGGATATAATCAAGGTCATATTTTGGCTCTTGTGGACTTGTTTTAATTGTCTTCAGCTTCAACTCTACCAGTTGATGGCCTGTTCCACAGTCAGCTCCTGGCCTTGTTTTGACTGATGTTACTGAGCTTCTCTATCGCCTCTTTCCACAGATGTAGTAGATCTGATTCCTGTGTATTCCATCTATCAGTGTCCATGTGTATAGCTGCCATTTATGTTGTTGAAAAAAGATATTTGCAATGAATAAGTTGTTGGTCTTGAAAAATTCTATCTTTCTATCATCTCTGATATCTGGAGTCATTTCTATTACCAAGGCCATATTTTCAAACTACCAGTGATTCTTCTTTGTTTCTAGCTTTTGTATTTCAATCACCAGTAAGAATCAATGCATCTTAATTGCATGTTTGGTCAATCTCAGACTGCAGAAGTTGGTAAAAATCTTCAATTTCTTCCTTTTTGGCTTTACTGGTTAGTGCATAAATTTGATAGTAATAATATTAACTGGTATTCCTTGTAGGCAGATAGATATTATCCTATCACTAACAGCATTGTACTTCAGGATAGATCTTGAAACATTCTTTGTGAGAAAGAATGCCATGTCATTCCTCTTCAATCTGTTGTTCCTGACATAGGAGACCATATGATTGTCTGATCCAAAATGGCCAATCCCTGTCCATTTCAGCTCACTAATGCCTAGGATATAGATCTTTGTGCATTCCATTTCATTTCTGAAAAATTTCAATTTTCCTAGATTCATACTTCCAGTGTCCCACACTCTGATTATTAGTGAATATTTGCAGTTGTTTCTTCCTATTTTGAGTTGTGCCCCACTAGCAAACGAAGATCTCAAAGGGTATACTCCATCCAAGTCATTAAGATTGACTCTATTTTGAGGAGACAGCTCTTCCCCAGTTGTATTTTGAGCACCTTCCAAACTGAGGAGTTCATCTTCTGGCACTATATCAGACAATGTTTCAGGGCTACTCATAAAATTTTCCAGTAATATATCAAACAGTGTTTTACTGCTATTCATAAGGTTTTTACTGGCAAATTTTTTGAGAAGTGGATGGCCCCTTCCTTCTTCCCAGTCTGTCTTAGTGTGGAAGCTTCACTGAAATCTGTCCATCATGGGTGACTGTGTTAGATTGGGTTCTCTAGAGAAACAAAACCAGTGCAGCTTATAGAGAGAGAAGAAGAGAAATTTATCTTAGGAAAATGACTCACACACTTATAGAAGCTGGCAAGTCCCAAGTTCTTGGATCATACATCAAGCTGGAGGCTTTTCCCAACTCATGCAGCTGCAGGGGCTGAGGAGCTCAAGGTTGGCAGGCAGTACACCGGCTGTTGACTCCAACAAATGACGAATCCAAGATCTCCAGGCTGAATGGTGGATTGTTCGCTTATGGGCAGCAGTTGTAGGCAGCACAACAGAATCCCGATCCACAGAAGAGTGTCTCTTTTCCCAGGATGTCCATAATCAATACTGGAAGCAGGCCACACCCCTAGGGAAACTCCCTTTCAATGGATTGGCTGTTCAAAACATATACATCTGATCCCGTAATTGGAACAACCCACATCACAACTGCTTAAACCACACAATATTGTGGTCCAGTCAAGTTGACACACAGCTCCAACTATCACAGTGATCCTGCTGGTATTTTAAATACATAGCTTTTAAATACAAGCTATACATAGCTTCCAGCCTCATAGCAGTACGCAAGCCACTACAGTATGACAAACCAACAGACAAGTGGTGGATGTAATGAAGTAATAAGAACAAGAGGTGAAATGGTAAAGGGGAAATTTTGATTATGTTTCTCCATGTAATGGAATAGAGAAACACAATAATAAAAAATATATATATCTCTACCATTCACCTCCTGCCCTTATGAAGATGGGTAAGTGAAAGAGAATTGCATAAAAACTAGCAGGAATGGAGGAAAAGTTACCCTTTGCTCAGTATTACTAACACTATATTCTTAAGTAAATTCATTCCTGTGGAAGAAAAAAAAATTAATGATCTTTCTGGTCCCTTTCCCTTCTCATTTATTTATTTATCCCCAAGCACTTTATTGACATCAGAAAATTGAAGAACTCTTTCTATTATACACAATAGGAGCTATTTAGACCTTCCTTGTTCAGGACTCATTTGTGGGGAATGGTTAGGATTTTAAAAAGGCTGCACAAGGACAGGAGGAGGCTTCAGGGAAGGTCCAATTGGAGAAGGATGGGCTGGTGGAAGCAGGTGCCTAAAAGGCAGCTAAGATAGGGACATAGACCCTTGGCTTACTTTCCAACTTTTCCTCGAGTGACTCTGGTAAGGAGTGTGTGGTACTGACTAAACCAATGTACCCTTCCTAGGTAAGCAGCTAAATACATTTCCCAGCCTAAGGCATTTGACTGCTAACCAGAAGGCTGACGGTTCAAACCCACCAGCCACTCCTTGGAAGGAAGTTTGGGTAATCTACTTCCGTAGTGATACTGCCTTGGAAACCCAAGGAGGGGTCACTATGAGTCAGATCCGACTCGATGGCAGTGGCTGGGTCTGCAGTTAGGTGGGACCGTGTGATTGAGTTCTGGTCAGTGGAACGTGGGCAGAAGTGATGAAGCTATTTTCAACGTTTGCCGTAAAAATTTTGGAAAGATCCTTTTCATTCTCTTCATCCATAAGCCAGCTGGGAGATGGTAGGTTGAAGGCTTCTGAGTCCCTGAATCAGCTTGTGAAAGGCAATGTGCCAATAATTTGACTGGACTGTGATGTAAGCCAGAAATAAAGCTGTATTAGGCTACCCTAAGATTCAAGAGTTTATCTGTTATCACAAGAAATATTTGCTCAAATACAAGATGTGTGTTTCTAGTTTGCTGGTGCTGTGTGAACAGAAGTTACAGATATATTACCTGAAGAACAGAAGGCACCAAATTCAGTAATCAAATTCTACTAAAACTTTAAAATAAGTTTGTTAAGAAGAAAAACAAAGTAGGAGGTCTCACATTGCCGGATCTCAAAACCTACTATACAGCCGCAGTAGTCAAAACTGCCTGGTATTGGTTCAATGACAGATACATAAACCAATGGAATAGAATTGAGAACCCAGA
>NW_006921642.1:195748-197544 GCF_000298275.1 Orycteropus afer afer
GTACATGGGAAGTACAGACAACAAATATGAACGCTTTTGCATATACAGTACTGAGTTGTCAGTGAAGACAAATATGGGTATATGGACGGAGTGGGAGGGGAGCTGTTCCATTGTGGTAAATTTTGGTCAATGGCATGAGACAAAGTATACGTGAACTTCTGTATGAAAAGTGAATTTACTCTAAAT
This sequence comes from Orycteropus afer afer, assembly GCF_000298275.1. Lineage (NCBI taxonomy): Eukaryota > Metazoa > Chordata > Mammalia > Tubulidentata > Orycteropodidae > Orycteropus > Orycteropus afer. The sequence goes on from NW_006921642.1 coordinate 195,935, forward strand.
CTTCACCCAAATCAAAATAAAAGTTTTTTTAAAAAAAGTTTGTTTTCTTGGTCTGCCCCCACTGCTGGAATTGTAGTTAGGAATGAATAACTTCTAGGTTCTGAAGCTTGAACCTATGTACAGTAAATGGTGTCTTGTGACTACATGTAATATTTAGAAGGGCAATGCACTAGAGTAGCTCTTGGTATTTTACTAACCAAGGTGATAGACTGCATTAATAACCCCAATTAATGGTATCCCTGTATCCTATTCTTTGTTTTTCAATTTTTTATGGTGATTTGGGTGTAAATTTACAAAGCAGATTTGTTTTACTCTCAACAGTTCATGTACATTTGGTTTCACACCCCAATTATAATCCCCAACCATAAAAAGCTCTCTTCCCCTCTCCTCCTTGAGACTACCCCTTCCCTATTACCTTCTTATCTATACATTCCTGTCTGTCCAGCTTTCCCTCCATGTGAATTCTGCCTCTCGGATGGCTCATTCTTGATCCTGTAATTATCAATCCCCTTTTCTGAGATTAGTCGTGTAACTTGTTCTAACCAATTAGATAGGTATTATTAACAGGCATGATACAAGCAGAGACTTGAAAAAATGCATGCCCGGTTCTGCTTGCCCGTTTGCAAAATGGTGCTTGCTCACTCTTGAACCTCCTCTACCAGTGACCTACTATGTCATAAGAACAAACCCAGAATACCCTGCTACAGAATACAAGAAGACAAGAAGCAGAGCCGAGACATCCCAGCCATGGCTGTTCAGGACCAGCCAGCCTTATTCTGACATGCCTGCTTATCACAAACTTAAGAGCAAGCCCAGCTGAAATCTGCTGAGGTCAGCCAAGATCAGCAAAATTGTTCACCTAACCTTAAACTCTCCAAAAATAACCAGTGGTTGTTATTTTAAGTACTAAATAAGGAAGTGTTTTGTTACACAGTAATAGTTAATTGATATACCAAAAAGAGGTTCAACAGTGGCTTCCTTGCTGGGGTATTCTGATCTCAAGATATTTTGGAATCAAGAGAAGTAATACTTTATTCTGAAGTAGGACTCATTGAAATAGCAATTTTCTTAATTCTTTTTGGAATTATATTAACTCAGTTTGTCGACACAGGCTGCCTTGTGCTTATCATACATTTATTTGGGTAGTTTTATCTTTGATTAATAAAAAATGTGGCAGCAGGTTCATTATTATTTAATAAATGTGATTTGTTAGATATGATTTCAAAAACACAGGGCTCTTGGGTACATGGTAGGACATAGATTGGAAATCTGTCTTGGGGATCCTAGGAAAGAGTTTTCAGTGGATGCCCCAAGCTTCTGAAATCTATTACTGACCCATTCTGTGACATTGAAAAAGCCATTCATGTTGTTTTGACTTCTCTTCTCGTAAGCAGTAAAATGTACAGTTGTTGTTTGTTGTTATGTGCCATCGAGTTGGACCCGACTCATAACAACCCGTCCTTGGGTTTCCAAGGCGATATCACTACAGAAGTAGATTGTCCAACCTTGCTTCCAAGGAGTGGCTGGTGGGTTTGAACTGCATAAAAATTATTCATCAGACTTTTTAAAAAAATTTTTAATTTTAATTTTAATTTTTTTTATTTTGATTT
>NW_006921642.1:199783-209198 GCF_000298275.1 Orycteropus afer afer
GTTTCAAGTGCTGAGGAGCAAGGATATCTCCTTGAGGACTAAGGTGCGCCTGACACAAGCCATGATATTTCCAATCGCCTGGTATGCATGTGATAGAATTGAGGTACATACCAGAAATCATTCATTTATTCTGTTTTTAGTACCTTGTACGTGTCAAGCTAGGGCACTGGTGACTCAGTGGTGGAATTCTCATCTTCCAACCAGGTTTGATTCCTGGCCAACACACCTCATGTACAGCCACCACCCATCTGTCAGTGGAGGCTTGTGTTGAAGAGATTTCAGCAGAGCTTCCAAAGATAGACTAGGAAGAAAGTCCTGGTGATCCACTTTCAAAAATCAGCCAAGGAAAATGCCATGAAACTCAATAGTACAATCCACAATCAATCACAGGGCTGGTGCAGGATTGGGTAGCTTTTCGTTCTGTGGTGCATGGGGTCACCATGAGCTGGGGCCAATTAGATGGTGCCTAACAACATGTATCAGGCATTAGGCTAGATACTGGAACACAAGGGTAAATAATACAGACTCAGGGCCTTACCTCATCAAGCTTATCTTCTTGTTGGCATGCATATGTATCCCATAAGAGATCTTACATCTCAAAAGAGAATTGCAGTTCAATGATCTGAGAAGGGAAATACAAACTAGTTATGAGAAGCAATTTAGTTAGGTTTGGGTAGTGGTAGTGTGAGTGGTTGTCAGACAAGATTTTCCAGAGGAAAAGAGGTACATACTGAGGTCTGGGATGGCCACTGCCAGAATTGATTCAAAAATCCCCTTTTTTCTATGCTTCCTTTGTTATTCAGCCCATCTTCTGAATGAGACCATATTTCTTCATTGACTTTAATGGCAGTTTCATATTTTAAAACAAAAAACAACCAACCTCAGGTTCCAGAATACATTCTTCATCCAGTGACTCTGCTCCATAAATATTAGATAAAATTCATTACAGATTTGACATTTATTTTTCAAACTATAATAAATTATCAATGATTATAAAAATAACATTCAATGTCTACTAATAGTTGAAAATGTTTAAACTATCTGATTTTGTTACACAGGCATGTTTCTTATAACATCAGACAGCCATTACTTACTGTATTCATTCATATGCTTTGATTGTAAGAAATAGAAGCAAACTCAGGCCTGCTGAAGCAAGAAAAGTAAACAATATCATTTATTATGAGGCCTGACTCATGAACAGAAGCTGGAACACAGCTATGCCTTAGGAATTGCCTCCAAACAGAAACTGCAGGCAAGAGAGCTCTATTTCTCCATTTTCTCTTTGCTTCTCTCTGTCAATTTGCTTGGTTCTCCCTATCGCTCTACACTGGTTTTCACCATTTCTCTGGTCTCTTTGGTGGAATATGGCTGTCCTACAGCTCTAAGTGATCATGATGTAGTTTCAACACAAGTAGAGACTAAAAAGCAGAATATGAAACACTAGTCCAAATTCCCAGAGGCATTTATGCTGACTGATACAATTAACTGTGGATAGGAACCCACCAATAGATCCACCATTGAGTCAATTCCAATGTATGGAGACCTCATGTGTGTCAGAGTAGAACTGTGATCCACAGGTCTTTTGATGACTGGGTTTTTGGAAGTAGATCACCAGGCTCTTTCTTCCAAAACACTTCTGGGAGGACTTGAACCACTAGCCTTTTGGTTAGCAGTCAAGCCACAGACACCATGTGAAGTGGGGCCATGTAGAGCCCCATATAGAGCTGCTAGGGTCAGCGCTTTCTGGAGATGGAAGAAATTCTGAGCTGGGAAGCTATTCCATGCAGGTGACTACCACACTTCAGAGAAACCTCAGTTGCCAGTATAATTCTCATCCCTAAGAGCCCTTCCAGTTTAAAGTCACTTTGCAAATCTTTTGTCCCCGATCCGTTATGTACTTATTTCATAATTAAACAGTTAAACTCTCAGAGACAGTAATTGCTTATTTCAAGGGTTTTCTTAGGTGTAAGGAATAGGTGAGAAACAGAACAACTCAATGTAAATGTTAACTGTAGAGTTATGGAAAGAGGTAGTCTTTACAAATTGTGGTGTTCACAAAGTTCATTTACAACTCCATCATTCAGCTACAAGTCATTTCCTCATAGAAACAACACTATAAGGAGCAGTTGAATATCCAGGTCCAAAATAAACCCAAACCAAGCTCAATGTGGTCAAGTTGATTTCAACTAATAGGGACCCTATATGACAGAATAGAACTGCCCCAAAGAGTTGCCAAACCTGAACATCTTTATGAAAGCAAACTGGCACATCTTTCTCCTGTTGAGTGGTTGGTGGGTTTGAACCACTACCTTTCAATTAGCAGCTGAGCACTTAGTCTACCAGGGCTCCTATACCTGGGTCTGCCCACAAAAATCCAAAATATTTGCAATCAGTTGAGCTTGCCAGTACTTCCCAACCCAACAAAGACTTTTTTTTTTTTTTGAAAAATGATACCTTAACTATCTTTCATCATTTATGTATTGAAAGGTATTTTCAAGTGGTATTATAAGAATAGACATGCATAAGTAAAATTATATAGTACATTGGAATCTAGTTGAAATAATAACCTTTAGATGCATGATAATTTTCTGCTAAACCTGAAATAGAGAAATGGAAAAGCATATAGCTAAAAAGAAATACATTGTATCAGTAAGTACTATTATGTAGAATGCAAGAAAACACAACAAATTTAATAGTAAATTTGCAAATACTTCCCATAGGATATAACAGAAAATATGGGAATTGGATTTCAGTAAATATCTATAAATATATAAAGCAAGACAGCATAAAATAAATTAGAATCTATTTATGTGAAGTCATATTTACAAAGTAAATGTATTACTAAAAATTGGTACAAAATATGAAGCAAAATAAAATAAACTTGAATGACTATTTACAAAGGTACCCACAGTAGATGTAAACAAAGCAGTAAAACTGAATACACAGTATAGAACAAAATAATGTATTTTAAATAAATACAATGTCAAGTGTCCAATAAAAGCAAAATTTTTACTAAATGTGGTAAGCAATAAGGAAAAATTAATTCTTCTTGATACTAGCTTGAACCTAGTAGCAATGTCACCATATATTTTAAAAAAAATATTTCATTTTTTTATTGTGGTAAAGTACACCTAACATAAAATTTAGCATTTTAACCATTTTGAAGTACCCATTTCAGTGACACCAAGTATATTCACAATGTTGTGCAGCTATATCCACTCTCTAATTCCAGAGGGTTTTCATCACCCCAAACAGAAAACCCATACCCATTAAGTAGCCTTTCCCATTCTCCCCTTGTCCAACCCCTGACAACCACTAGTCTGCTTCCTATCTCTATGGATTTGTTTATTCTGGATAGTTCATATAAATGCAATCATATAATATGTGGCCTTTTATGACTGGCTTCTTTTACTTATTTTATAATGTTTTCAAGCTTCATCCATGTTATAGCATGTATCAGGACTCCATTCCTTTTCACTGCTGAATAATATTCCATGGTTTGGATATGCCATGTTTTCTTTATTCATTCATCAGTTGGCAGATATATGGTTTATTTTCACCTTTTGTCTATTGTGAATAACACTGTTCTGAACACTGGTGTATAATCACCATTTCTTTTGAACCATGCAATCAGGTAGTATCATTTACTTCAAATCTAAAATGATAGAGGAATATTCCAAACTCTATATCTGATTATCTGTGTGGCCTCTGCGTTGTTTGTGGAGAAAACTACCAATAAGATATTAGGCTGATGCCTGTGCATTGATGCTCTGTATTATCTACCTCCACCAGTAGAGGGTAGCAGAGTCTTCTTGCCCACCTGGTAACTTCCATTGAATTTTAAGGTGTATTTTTAAGGAAATAATTGTGCTTTCTATGCCTTCAAATATGGTACTTAAAACACTATTTGTTGTTGTTGTTGTTAGGTGCCGTCGAGTCGAACCCAACTCATAGCGACCCCTCCTTGGGTTTCCGAGTCAGTATCACTACAGAAGTAGATTTCCCCATCTTCCTTCCTAGGAGTGGCTGGTGGGTATCAAAGCCCAATTAATCTGGCAATGATGATTAGAAGAAGTCACTGATAACCCCAAATCCAAAGTAAAATAAAAACTCAGCCAATTTTTAATTACTTGGGGAGAGTAAGTGGTTTCCAGGCTCTCTACTTGCTTTCAACTAGGCAGAACTGCATCTTATCATCCTATCCAAGAGGAGCCTGCCTTAGTGACAATCCATGCTAAATTGCACCAAGGCCAGTTCATCCACAGATAATATAAATGCTACTACATAGAATCAGAGCCATCCTTGATTGATGCCCAGTGTTTTATATTCAGCTAAGAGAGAAAAAAATTGTTGCCATTGTTTTCTCAACATTTAGTTTTCATATTACACTAGTCAAAGAGCTATTTCTGACTTATTTAGACATATATTTTGTTTTTTAAATCAAGTATCACTCTTTTGTAAACATAAGTAGGAAAATCAGATAAAATGGATTGACTGATTTCTTAGGCTTTGTCAGGTTCAGAGTTTACATCTTCCAAATCACTGTTCCAATCACAGATGCAGATATTCCGACTTTTCACATAATGTCATCATCTGTGCCACTAAGGAGCTTTATTTATTTCCTCTTTTTGGTTTGTAGTAGTCCTCATTTACCAATTGGTGTCTCTGGTTCCCTGTACACAGTCTCGTAAGCTTATTTTAGGAACTCTGGTGGCGTAGTAGGAGCTCTGGTGGTGTAGTGCTTAAGGCATTTGACTGCTAATCAGAAGGCTGGCGGTTCAAACCTACCAGCCACTCCTTGGAAGGAAGGTTGGGCAATCTACTTCTGTAGTGATACTGACTCAGAAACCCAAGGAGGGGTCGCTCTGAGTTGGATCCGACTGCCCGGCAGTGGATGCATTGCAGTTGGCATAGTGCCTAAGACATTTGCTGCTAACCAGAAGCCTAGCAGTTCAAACTCACCAGCCACTCCTTGGAAGGAAGACAGAGTGATCTACTTCCGTAGAGATACCACCTCAGAGATCCAAGGAGGAGTCATTATGAGTCGGATCTGACTCGACAGCAGTGAGTTTGGTGGTTTGGTTATGCCATCAAGAGCTTTAGTGAGGCAGTATTTCTGAAGAGTGTTCCACAGTTGTCTACACAGTGGATTCTATTCTGCAAGCTTCAATTCATGCACAGAGACAATGGCACCAAACCAAGACTTTTGTCAGGCCTGTAGTGATTAGATGATATGTCCTGAATCCAGAGTTATTAAATGTGAAAAAATGAATATCTTATAATTGGTACAATATACTCTATATCATATATATGTGTATGTACAAATGAAATACATATGTATACATATATACACATATACACACACGCACACACACATCCATATGTAAGAGCTCTGGTAGTGTAGTGCCTAAGGCATTTGACTGTTAACCAGAAGGCTGGCAGTTCAAACCCAAACCCACCAGCCACTCCTTGGAAGGAAGATTGGGCAATCTACTTCTGTAGTGACACGGCTTTGGAAACCCAAGGAGAGGTTGTGATGAGTCAGATCCAATTCACTGACAGTGAGTTTGGTTTGTTTTGGTTTACACACACACACACACACACACACGTATATATATAGCTGTTGTTAGGTGCTGTTGAGTTGGTTCCAACTCATAGTGACCCTATGCACAATAAAATGAAACACTGCCTGGTCCTGTACCATCCTCACAATCCTTATTATGCCTGAGCCCATTGTTGCAGCCACTGAGTCAATCCATACTACTGAGGGTCGTCTCCTTTTTCGCTGACCCTCTACTTTACCAAGCATGATATCTTTCTCCAGGAAATGGTCCCTTTCTGACCACATGACCAAAGTAGGTGAGACAAAGTCTGGCCATTCTTGCTTCCAGAGAGCATTCTGGCTGCACTTCTTCCAAGACAGATTTGTTCATTCTTCTGGCAGTCCATATTATTTTCAATATTCTTTGCCAACACCATAATTCAAGGCATTAATTCTTCTTCAATCTTCCTTATTCATCATCCAGCTTTCACATCCATATGAGGTGATTGAAAATACTATGACTTGGATTAGGCACACCTTAGTCTTCAAAATGACATTTTTGTTTCTTAACACGTTAATAAGGTCTTTCACAGCAGATTTGCCCAGTGTAATACAAGGTCAGATTTCTTGACTACTGCTTCCATGGGTGTTGATTGTGGATCCAAGTAAAAGGAAATCTCTGACAACTTCAATCTTTTCTCCATTTATGATGATATTGCTTATTGGTCCAGTAGTGAGGATTTTCATTTTCTTATGTTGAGATGTAATCCACGCTGAAAACTGTAGCCTCTGATATTCATCAGTAAGTGCTTCAAGTCATTTTCACTTTTAGCGAGCAAGGTTGTGTCATCTGCATATCTCAAGTTAATGAGTTTTCCTCCAATCCTGATGTGGTGTTCTTCTTCAAGTAATCCTGCTTCTCGAATTATTTGCTCAGCCTAAAGATTGAATAAGTGTGGTGAAAGGATACAACGCTGACTCACACCTTCCTAATTTTAAACCATGCAGTATCCCCCTGTTCTGTTCAAATGACCCTCTTGTTGTAAGTGAGCAAAATTAAGTGTTCTGAATTCCCATTCTTCACAATGTTATCCATAATGTGTTACAATCCACACAGTCCAATGCCTTTGCGTAGTCCATAAAACACAGGTAAATATCTTTCTGGTATTCTTTGTATTCAGCCGACCTCCATCAGATATCAGCAATGAGATCCCTCATTCCTCGTCCTCTTCTGAGTCCAGCTTGAATATCTGGAAGTTCCCTGTGAGTATACTGCTGCAATCATTTTAAAATTATATTCAGCAAAATTTTACTTGTTTGTGATATTAATGGTATTGTTTGGTAATGTCCACATTCTGTTGGATCATCTTTCTTTGGAATTGGCACAAATATTGATCTCTTCCAGTCAGTTGGCCAGGTAGCTGCCTTCTAAATTTCTTGGCATAGACAGGTAAGGGCCTCCAGCACTGCATACATTTGTTGAAACATCTCACTGGTTATCCCATCAATTCCTGGAGCCTTGTTTTTCACCAATTACTTCAGTGCAACTTGGACTTCTTTCAATATCATTGATTCTTGATCTTATGCTACCTCCTGAAATGGTTGAACATCAACCAAATCTTTTTGGTACAGTGACTCTGTGTATTTCTTCCATCTTCTTTGATGTTTCCTGTATCACTTAACATTTTGCCACTGTTGTTGTTGTTGTTATGTGCCGTCGAGTCAAACCTGACTCATGGTGACCCCTCCCTTGGGTTTCCAAGGCAGTATCACTACGGAAGTAAAATTGCCCAACCTTCCTTCCAAGGAGTGGCTGGTGGGTTTGAACTGCCAGCCGTCTGGTTAGCAGGCAAGTGCCTTAGCCACTATACTACCAGAGCTCCCATTTTGCCACTAGAAACCTTCAATATTGCATCTCAAGGCTTGAAATTTTCCTTCACTTCTTTCAGTTTAAGAAATGCCAAGTGTGTTCTTCCCTCTTGGTTTTTCTAACTCCAGGTCTTTGCACACGTCATTATAATACTTCAATTTGTCTTCTCAAGCTGTTCTTTGAAACACTCTGTTCAGCTCCTTTATCTCATCATTTCTTCCATTCACTTTAGCTACTCTCCATTCAAGAGCAAGTTTCAGAGTCTCTTCTGGTGTGAATTTTGGTCTTCTCTTCCTTTCCTCTTTTTAATGACCATTTGCTTTCTTCATGTAGGATGTTCTTGATGTCATCCCACAACTTGTCTGGTTTTTTGTCATTGGTGTTCAGTGAATAAAATATATTCTTCAGATGATCTCTACATTCAGGTGGAATATACTCAAGATCATATTTTGGCTCTTGTGGACTTGTTTTAATTTTCTTCAGCTGCAACTTGAAATTGCACACAAGCAATTGATGTTCTGTTCCACAGTCAGCTCTCGGCCTTGTTTTGACTGATGATATTGAGCTTCTCCACTGCCTCTTTCTGCAGATATAGCCAATCTGATTCCTATGTATGCCATCAGGCAAGGTCCACATGTATAGCCACCATTTATGTTGTTGAAAAAAGATATTTGCAACGATAAGTCGATGGTCTTGAAAAATTCTATCATGCACTATCTAGCATCATCGAGGCCATATTTTCCAACTATAGATGTTTCTCTTTGTTTCCAACTTTCACATTCCAATCACCAGTAATCATCAATGCACCTTGATTGTATGTTTGGTCAATTTCAGACTGCAGAAGTTGGTCTTCAATTTCTTCATTTTTGGCTTTAGGGATTGGTATGTTGTTCTGGTTACCTAGTGCCACTCTGACAGGAATATACCACAAATGGGATAGCCTTAACAAACAGGACTTTATTCTTACAATTTGGAGGCTTTAAGTCCAAGTTCAAAGTCCCAGGCTCTAGGGGCTGGGTGAAAGCCCCTCAACCTTGGGGTCCAGTTCTGCCTCCTGCTCCCAGCCCACTGGAGCGAGAGGCTTTTCTTTACTCAGATAGCTGCTGGCTGCTGAAGCTGAGAGCCTCAAAGTTGACAAGTAAAAAGGCACAGTCCCGATGTTACCAAACCACATGGCAGGCCATTAACTTAAGTCCATTGTAAGTCCCAAGGATGGCAGAGCATAGCAGGCTGCTGAGCACGGACATGGCTACATGCAGGGTCCAAGCATGCCATAGGCTAGAAATCATTCACAAGGCTTCTCCTTATATTCAGGTGCCAGACCACATCCCAAAGGCAGCTGCTCAGCTGCTTGTGGTAGATTCCACTATGAAGTTGATTGCCAGTCTCATCATGGGGAATAACTAATACCAACTGCCCAACCACTTAACCAGGCCCAGCCAAGATGACACAAAAACATAATTACCACATATGTAAATTTGAATAATAGTAGTACTGACAGTCTTCCCTGCAGATGCATGGATATTATCTTATCATTGACAGCATTGTACTTTGAGATAGATCTTGAAATATTCTTTGTGACAATGAATGGGATGCCATTCCTCTTCAATTTGTCATTCCCAACATACTAGACCATGATTGACTACTTCAGAACGGCCTATACCAGTCCATTTTAACTCACTAATATCTAGGATATCGACCTTTATGTGTTCCATTTAATTTTTTTGACAAATTCCAATTTTCCTAGATTCCTACTTGTACATTCCATGTTCTGAGCATTAATGGATGTTTGGAGCTGTTTCTTCCCATTTTGAGTTGTGTCCCATCAGCAAATGAAGGTTCCAAAAGTTTTGCTCTATCCCTGTCATTATGATCAACTCTATTTTGAGGAGGCAACTCTTCCCCAGTTGCATTTTGAATGCCTTCTGACCTGAGGGGTCATCTTCTGGCACTATATCAGACAGCATTTCAGGGCTATTCATAATATATCATACAGTGTTTCA
>NW_006921642.1:211653-215366 GCF_000298275.1 Orycteropus afer afer
GAGGCACTCACTTGGTTATGCCAAGAGATTTGGAAGACAGTTACCTGGCCAACTAACTGGAAGAGATCCGTATTTGTACCAATTCCAAAGAAAGGTGATCCCACAGATTGTGGAAATTATAGAACAATATCATTAATATCGCACGCAAGTAAGATCTTACTGAAGATAATTCAAAAACGTTTGCAGCAGTCTATTGATAAAGAACTTCCAGAGGTGCAAGGTGGATTCAGAAGAGGATGTGGAACAAGGGATATCATGGCTGTTTTCAGATGGATCTTGGCTCAAGGCAAAGAATACCAGAAAGATGTTTCCTTGTGTTTTATTACTATGCAAAGGCATTTGATTGTGTGGATCATGAAAAATTATGGATAACATTGAGAAGAATGGGAATTCCCAAACACTTGATTGTCCTCATGAGGAACCTGTACCTTGACCAGGAGGCTATCATTCGAACGGAACAAGGGGACACTACATGGTTTAAAATCAGGAAGAGAGTGCATCAGAGTTGTATCTTTTCCCCATAGTTATTCAATCCATATGCTGAGCAAATAATCTGAGAAGCTGGACTATATGAAGAATAATGTGGCATCAGGATTGGAGGAAGAATTATTAACAACCTGAGATACACAGATGATACAACTTTGCTTGCTGAAAGTGAGGATGACTTGAAGCACTTACTGATGAAGGTTGAAGAATACAGTATGCAGTATGGATTATGTCTCAATATAAAGAAAACAAAAATCTTCACAACTGGACCAATGAGCAACATCACAATAAATGGAGGGAAGAGTGAGCTTGTCAAAGAATTCACGTTGCTTGGTTCTACAATCGATGCCAATGGAAGCAGCAGTCAGGACAATAGACTACGTGTAGCATTGGGAAAGTCAACCATGAAGAACTTTCAAGTGCTGAGGAGAAAAGATATCTCCTTGAAGACTAAGATGTGCCTGACCCAAAAAAGCCATGGCATTTTCAATAGCCTCACATGCATCTGAGAGCTGGTCAATGAATAAGGAAGACCAAAGAAGAGTTGATGCTTTTGAGTTGCGGTGCTGGCGAAGAATACTGAAAGTACCATGGACTGCTAAAAGAACTAACAGATCTGTCCTGGAGGAAGTACACACGAAATGCTCCTTGAAAGTGAGAATGGCCAGACTTCGTCTCACCTATTTTGGTCATGTTGTCAGAAGCAACCATTCCTTGGAGAAAAATGTCATGCTTGGTAGGGTGGAGGGTCGACAAAAGAGGGGGAGGCCTTCAATGAGATGGATTGATATGGTGACTGCCATGATGGGCTCAAGTATAGCAGGGATCGTGGAGCTGGCGCTGGATCAGGCAGTGTTTCGTTCTGCTGTGCATGGGGTCGCTTTGAGTCCAAGGCGACTCGACAGCACCTAACAACAACAACAACAAGCCACTCCATGGGAGAAAGATGTAGCAACCTGTTTACATTAAGATTTTCGGCCTTGGAAATCCTATGGGGAAGTTCTACTCTGTCCTATAAGGTTGCTATGAGTCTGAATCAACTCAATGGCACTGAGTGAATGTGTGTGTGTGTGTTCAATACATATTTTATACATAAAAAGAAGATAAAAGACTTTAAAAATTATTATTAAAATGTTTGTGTTCATCGCTGCTGGTGGAATTTGAGGTACTACAGTGATTTTTCTATTTTCTCTTTCAATGTATTTATATTTACCACTTTTTCACATGATGTTTAAATGTTTTTTCGAGTAAAAATGTTATTTCAAGGAAACAACAATAAAAAATGTGAAAAATAAAGTAAATCCTCTTATAGATTCCATGCAATTTCATTAAAATCACAAGGAGGTTATTTTAAAAGCTGATTCTAAAATTTATATGCAAAGAGCAAAGGGCCAAATGTAGTAAAGACCCTTTCAGAGAAGAACAAAGTTGAGAAATTTGCCCTACCAAAGATCAAGACAACTCATTTGTTGTTCTTGTTAGGTGCTGCCGAGTCAATTTCAACTCATAAAGACCCCATGCACACTGAACGAAACACTGCCCAGTCTTGCATCATCCTAACAATCCTTGCTATGCTTGAGCCCAGTGTTGCAGCCACTGTGTCAATCCATCTCACTATGGTCTTCCCTTTTTCTCTGACCTTCCACTTTACCAAGTATTATATCCTTTTCTAGGGACCTTGTCAACATGACCTTATATCAACATGACCAAAGTAGATGGGATGAAGTCAGGCCATTCTCATTTCTAAGGAGCATTCTGGCTGCACTTCTTCCAAGCAGATTTGTTCATTCTTCTGGCAGTTCATACCTCAAACAAAACCAACTCACTGCCATTGAGTAAATTCAATTCATAGCAACCCCTCCTTGGGTTTCTGAGGCAGTATCTCTTCCTTCAGAGGAGTGGCTAGTCAAATGCCTTCAATATTTTTCACCAACACCAAAATTCAAATGCATCAATTCTTCCTTAGTCTTTCTTATTCATTGCCCAGCTTTCATACACATATGAGGTGATTGAAAATAAATACCCCAGCTTGAGTTTGGTGCACTTTAGTCTTCAAAGTGATATCCTTGCTCTTCAACACTTCAAAGAAGTCTTTTGTAGCAGATTTTCCCAGTGCAATTTGCTCCTGAAAGTACAACAAACTGACAGCCAAATAGTAGAGACAACACATGTTGTTGTTATGTGCCATGGAGTCAGACCTGCCTCATAGTGACCCCTCCCTGGGTTTCCGAGGCAGTATCACTACGAAAGTAGATTGCCCAACCTTCCACATAAAACTATGTAAATAAGATAGTGTGGTTTTGACAAGAGGACATTGGGTACCCAGTTTAAAACCAAAGCCCACTGCCAACAAACCTCCAGCCTTTCAGTTAGCAGTCCAGCACATTAACTATTGGCACCAACTGGGGACTTCTAGCGATACGTGTTGTTGTTTGTTGCTATCAAATCATCTCCCACTCATGGAAACCTTATGTATAACAGAAATAAACATTGCCTGGTCCTGTGCCATCTTCATAATTATTGATATGTTTGCTACATAAAACTATAAAACTATATAAATATGTAAAACTATAAAGAAAAGTGAAAGAATCACACAATGTGGAACACTTTCCTCTGGAAAGTTGCAGGAGGGGGATAGCAGGTAGGGACACACCATTAGAGTAGTGGATATGCAGGTTTTCATTTCTCTTGTTTGTAGTTAAATTGTATATGTATATTTAACATACTACTTTATATGTATATTTCACAACATAAGAAAAAAGACAAAAGTCAGTAAAAAAAATACTTATTATTTTCTTTAATGTTCATCCTTGAGAAAAAAAAATCTTTTAAAAGAAAAGGACAAAGAAGTAGGTAAAGATTGGTGTCAGTATTCTTAAGGAGATTAATGGTACCATCAAGGACTTTTGAGTTTGATATTGCTGGTTATTATGCACATCTCTTTCCAAACTTATGGACTTAATTTGCCTTCATAAATCTCAGTGATACCTGTAGTTTTGGGGGGCATACAAATGTGTGGAAGTTACCAGAAATCAGCTAGAGACATCCCATGGGGAGTGCAGACTCACATGGAAGCCATAAAGTTAGTGTAGCAGCATCTTTGTATTATGGTAGTGCAAAAACGGCAGGGAGGCCACATGTTCCGACCTCCTCTAATTCCACAAAGGGAAGACAGGGTTACCAGCAGTAACCCAAGGCCTATTACTGCCAGGCCAGACATGTTGCCT
>NW_006921642.1:215764-225488 GCF_000298275.1 Orycteropus afer afer
CTGGAAGGGTGGTCAAACTAGCCAATCACAGCATCAGAACTCTAAGCACATGAGAGAGAGTGGGAACTTCCCAGAACGTTGTATTGTGCCACGCCCAACAGAAATAACCCAGGTGGGCGACTTTAAAATCAGGATCTCCTCCGTAGCTAATAGCAATTCCCACCTTAGAGTTTACAAAGACTTATGGGTAGAAAAGCCACACTAAGTAATTTACTACACCGCAGGTAGCAAAGCATCTGTTCCTATAACAGAATCACAGCTATTAAAGTCAGCCAGCCTCATCCCCACCTCCACTCAGCTCAAATTCTGCATGCTCCAAACAACTCCTTGATGGTTACATGGTTCCACATGGCGATTTGTCTATAAGGAGGGAATCTACAATCCTGAAACACGTATCTTGTCCACCTGGTTATGGTTCTTGATGGAAATTAATACAATTACCTCTCACTTTTGTGAGTTCATTGAATATCAGGTCTTTGATGCCTACTCAACTATTTTGTAATTAACTACTGCATTTCTATGTCTACAAAACTGAGACCAGATCTTGAAATGAGATTGCCCCATCAAAGCAATGTCACATAGTGTGGACCTGTGTGGTTTGTCCTAGATGACAATAGTTTTCTCCTTGAGGACAACAGCTTTAATATCCATCTTTCCAGAAGATTACTATTCCCATTTTGCAGATGAGATCATTGAGGTGGCAGAGAAGTTGGGTAAATCACTTCGGTCATAGAGCTGTAAGTGGCACGCCTGACTGTCTGGTTTCCAAGACTATTTCAGAGTAAATGGGGATGTGAAGCATTCCTGTATGTATCTGGGCTGTCCAGATGTCAAATATTTGTAACTTGGAAAGTGAACATACTACATATTTTTGATGTAACTTGATTATGGAAATACTCTAACTATAGATCGTTTTCCTTGTTTCTGTATCATTTTCTCTCTTGCCTTGAGAACCAAATTTCAAGCAGGAGCTTAAATGAATTGAAAGATGTCTAGCTTGCCCAAAGGAGCCATGAACAGTTGTTTTCTGGAACGCTATTTTGTCATTTCCTAAAGCAATATTGCTCCTTAAGTAAATCAAGACTGATACATTTACACTTTTGTGGCACAGGGGAAAGACACATGATACTCAGAAATAAAACTCCTTCCTCTCTTTTTACTGACAAGGACACACAAGGGTCACCAAGTAATGAAATTCACTAGTCTTTCTTTCCTTTACAAATTCCTCTGAAAAGGCCACTTCACTATAATGTGCCGTTACTGACTTCCCAACAAGAATCGATTTAAAGTCCCTTGCAGGAAGTGGGATATTGAGTAATGTTGTAAAAATACATCTACTTGTGAAAGAACCACCTTCATTATCATTCGGAGGTGTTCCTTTCTGAGATTTAGCAAGGCTTCCCCTGCATCAGAGCTGGAATGAATTGTGGCATGCTGAGGAGCCAAACAGCATTATAATAGCAACCTCACACAATGACTCACACAGGAAAGATAGAAATGGTAACAGGAAAAGAAGAGAGAGAAATTAAGAAAACATAGAGGTCAGAACGGTCACAGAAATAGGAGTATCTAATCGGAAAGAAAATGGATAGGGTAAATTACACTGCATAGACAAACCCCTCCTCTACACAAAGTCCTTCTGAAAAGTGTATTCTCTGTGGATTTGCTTCTGTAAACATACCCTTGTCCTCAATTACAAGGATTCAGAGAAAAGGGAATTAAGGATTTTGAGTACAGCAACACATTAAATGCAGGCAGTCCCTGGGTTACAAAAGTTCGACTTAGGAACAACTCTTACTTGCTCTTTAATGTCTCACTCACTGCTGCCGAGTGGAATCTGACTCATAGCGGCCCCTCCTTGGGTTTCCAAAGCAGTATCACTACGGATACTCTTTGAGCATAGTGCTGCCATGTTTGAAGCCTTCCTTTAACATTATGTAAATTTGCCCTCCCTTTGCAATGATTGAACCAAACCCTACTCCGAATAAATTCTACATCACAATCACCTTCACTTGCTACACATGTAACTTCTAAATAATTGAAAAATCGTTGACCCTTGTACTGCACTAAAGTAAGGCTAAATAAGAACTATATGCACCCAGTCCTACTGACCTACAAATTCTTAAAGACAGAGTTAGGAAGTGATCTCATTCATAACCTGGGGACTGCCTGTATTTGGAAAGATAACTAGACATGCAGGGATAAAAACTGTTTATTGCTATGCAATGTATCTATCATAGAGCCTAATGAATATTCACCATTGATAAATATGCTATTGAAACTACAAGGAAGGTATGTATAAAGATGATTGCTGTCATTTTATGTGCTCCCAATGAAATTTAAGTTTCATGAAGACAGGGATTTTTTTGCTCTTTGTTCACTGCTCTATTTTCAGTGAAGTTCCTGGTGGTGGAACAATTAACACTCTTGATGCCTTGGAAGAAAGGCCTGGCAATCTACTTCCAAAAACCAGCCATTGAAAAATTCTGTGGAGCACAGTACTACTTTGACACATGAGGTCACATGAATCAGAGACAACTCAATGCAACTGGTCTGAATATTTTCAATACCTAGAATATATATACATGTTCAGTAAAATAAAATAAAAGTATGTTTTATCATATGATTGTGTTGTATTGTTTCATTTTAGTAGATGTGCATGCATTTATTTGAGAACTTGGTCCCTGTGACAGTCAGACTGTAGGTGGCCCCAATAATCCCCACATTCTGGTATTCACATCTTCTGGGAATCTCCTCCCCTTGAGTGTCAGTGGGACCTGTAACTTGCTTCTAAACAATAAAATGTGGCAGAGGTGATAGAGTGTCTCTTCCATGTCTTTGTTACATGATATAAGACTCTGCCTAGAGCACACTTGCCACAACAAAGAACTCAAACATACTAATAATCATGAAGATGGCACAGGATTGGGCAAAGTTTCATCCTGTTATATCCATGAGTTGGAGCCAACTCGATGGTAACTAACAACAACAAAGAGGACACTTGCTCCAGAGACTCTCTTCATTGTCTTGGTGGAATAAAAGGCCTCATTGGGAAAGCCCTTGTAGCATAGAACTGCAGGTGGCCTTTTGGAACTGCTGGTATCCTCTAGGAAGTGAAAGTGATCCCCAGCCAACAATCAGCAAAAAGCCTGTACTTTCAGTCATACGTTTGCAAGAAAATGAATACTGCCAACAACCTGAGTGAGCTTAAAAATGGATTCTTCCCCAGTTAAACCTCCGGATGAGAACATAACCAGCCAACACTTTGATTGAAGCCTTATGAGATCCTAAGCAGAGAGTCCAGCTAAACTGTGCCAAGACTCTTACAGAATCTGAGATAACAAACATGTTATCCATTTTAACTGGCTAAGCCTGTGGCACTCTATAAGCAGCAATAGAAAATGAATACAGTCCCAGCCCAGTTTTTCCTATATGAGTGAGCAGACAGCATGGCATTGTGAATCAAATCATGGGTCCTATGAGCTGGGAGATCCATATTTAAGTCCCTGATTTGCCAAGTTGCATGACCTTGGGTGTGATAGTTGGAGCTGTGTGTCAACTTGGCTGGACCACAATTCTGTGTGGTTTAAGAAATTGTGATGTAGTTATTCCCATGATAGAATCAGATATATATGTTTTGAGCAGCCAATCTGTTGAAAGGAAGTTTCCCTAGGGGTGTGGCCTGCTTCCAGTATATTTATGGACATCCTGGGAAAAGAGACACTCTTCTGTGGATCGGGATTCTGTTGTGCTGCCTACAAATGTCCATGAGTGAACAATCCACCATTCAACATACTTTTATTTTATTTTACTGAACATGTATATATATTCTAGGTATTGAAAATATTCAGACCAGTTGCATTGAGTTGTCTCTGATTCATGTGACCTCATGTGTCAAAGTAGTACTGTGCTCCACAGAATTTTTCAATGGCTGGTTTTTGGAAGTAGATTGCCAGGCCTTTCTTCCAAGGCATCAAGAGTGTTAAATCTTGGATTCGTCATTCATTGGAGTCATCAGCCAGTATATTGCCTGCCAGCCTGAGCTCCTCAGCCCCTGTAGCTATGAGAGTTGGAAAAAGCCTCCAGCTTCACGTTTGATCCAAGGACCTTGGACTTGCCAGCTTCTATAAGTGTATGAGCCATTTTCCTAAGATAAATTTCTTTCTCTATATATATAAGCTTTACTGGTTTTGTTTCTCTAGGGAACCCAGTCTAACACATTTGGTACCGAGAGTGGTTCTAGACAACAAAATCATAAGGATGGGCTTCCTAAATTCGTTTGCCAATTTGATTAATCATAAAGACACTAGTGACCCTGCCTCTGTTAGTAAAGAGGGCCCTGCTAATCCGTAGCATGAGGTAGCAACATTAATATGCAAAATAACACCACCAATAGACCAAATACTTGTGAGAAGTGAGGCTCTGGGTGATCACATATTTGATACTTTTCTGCAATTTTGTCAGCATGAGGAGTATAAAAAAGCTGGTTGGTTAGTCCTACTTATACTAGACAAAATGGTGAAAGAGCGAGATGAACTCAGGGCTGCTGAGTCACGACTTAAGCGCCGCATAAAAGACCTCAATGTTTCCAATTGTGCTCTGAAAGAAAGCCTTATTTCTTCTAGTAACAGCTGATATTGCCAAAAACCAAACCCATTGTCTTATTGTAAGGGTGGCTGAATTATAATGCCAATTAAATTATCAACCCAGAATGGTGTCTGAAGTTAAAGTGAGGGCATTGATTGGGAAAAAATGGGATCCTGAAACCTGGAATGGGGCCATATGGGCCGATAGTCAGGAAGATCAGGATATGAAGCCTGTAAATTCTGTTGAGTCCCTCCCATCTGAAGGGATTACATAAAACCATTATCCCCTCTACCTTCAGTTTGATGGTATTAACCCAACTGTTCCTGCTGGGTTATTGGCTGAGACAGAGGCCATGAAAGACATTGCTGTGTGTTCTCAGGAACTGCCCCAATCACCCATTGTTGCTGCTAGACCTATAACTGAAGTTAAGTCCAAGTGAGCCCCAAAAGGTGAAATAGAAAGTGTGACTGAGGAGGTGGTACACTACACCCGAAAAAACCTACTTGTTTTGCTAACATGTACAGACAGAAACCTGGAGAATATGTATGGAAATGGCTACTGAGGATGTGGGATAATGGTGCAAGGAATGTAACATTGGATTGTTCTGAGTTTATTGATTTAGGCCCATTAAGTAGAGGTTCTTCATTCAATGTCTCAGCTTGAGAGGTTAGGAAAGGATCTAATAGTTTATTTGGCTGGTTTACTGAAACATGGATTATGCGATGGACTACTTTAAGTCAAATTGAAGTACCAGACCTGCCTTGGTATAATGTAGAAGGTATGCAAAGGCTTAGGGAAATTGTCCTGTTAGAATGGATTTATCAGATTAGAACTCTAGACCAGAAATGGAGAGTCCAGAAGACACATCTTTCAACAATATGGTGAGGAATAAATTTGTGAAGGGAGCTCCAGCATCAAGACTGCTGTGATTGCTATTTTATGTAAACCAGATTTAACAGTGGGAACTGCCCTAATTGAACTAAGACACTTAACTATGATGGGGCTATGATTGGACCCCATGGTAGTAGAGGCCAAGTGGCAGCAGTTAATCGACAAAGGGAAGGTGGGCATCATTACCATAATGGACAGCAGAGTCAGTACAGTAATCAGAATATTCTGACTCATGTGGAATTATAGCATTGGCTACTTGTGCATGGTGTTCCTAGTAGCGAAATACATGGCAAACCTACTAAATATTTACTTGATCTGAATAGACAGAAGAATTCTAGGTCATGTGAACAGCAACCTAGATTGAATCACCAGAATACAGAGTCATGGCCTCTCAATCAATTCCCAGACTTGAGTCAGTTTACAGACCCACAACACCTTGAATGAAGGGGAGGCCAGGTCCCTTTGAGGAAGGACCCCACTACATTGCCAAAAATCTATAATATTAATTTTTCTCCCAGCATTCCCCAAAGAGATCTGAGGCCTTTTATGAGAGTAACTGTTCATTGGGGAAAAGGAAATAATAAGACTTTTCAGGGATTACTGGACACTGGCTCTGAACTGACACTAATTCCATGAGATCCAAAGTGTCATTGTGGCCCACCAATCAGATTAGGGCATATGAAGGTCAAGTTATTGATGGAGTCTTAGCTAAGGTGCGTCTCACAGTGGGTCCAGTGGGTCCCCAAATCGTCCTGTAGTGAATTCCCCAGTTCCAGAATGCATAATTGGAATAGATATACTCAGCAATTGGCAGAATTCCCACATTGGGTCCCTGACATGTGGAGTAAGGGCTATGATAGTAGGGAAAGACAAGTGGAAGCCATTAGAACTGCCTCTACCTACAAAAATAGTAAACCAAAAGCAATATCACATCCCTGGAGGGGTTGAAGTGATTACTGCCACCATTAAGGACTTGAAGGATGCAGGGGTGGTGATTCCCACCACATCCCCATTTAATTAGCCTATTTGGCCTGTGCAAAAAAGCACATGGATCTTGGAGAATGACAGTAGATTATCGTAAACTTAATCAGGTGGTGACTCCAATTGCAGCTCCCGTTCCTGATGTGGTTTCATTGCTTGAGCAAATTAGTACATCTCCTGGTACTTGGTATGCAGCTACTGATCTGGCCATGCCTTTTTCTCAATACCAGTTTCAAAGGACCATCAGAAGCAGTTTGCCTTCAGCTGGCAAGGCCAACAGTATACTTTCACAGTGCTTCTTCAGGGGTATATCAACTCCATGGCACTATGTCATAATTTAGTCTGTAGGGATCTTGATCACCTTTCCCTTCCACAAGACATCACACTGGTCCATTATATTGATGACATTATGCTGATTGGACCTAGTAAGGAAGAAGTATTGATGACTCTAGACTTATTGGTGAGACATATGTGTGCTAGAGGTTGGGAAATTAACCCAACAAAAATTCAGGCACCTTCCACCTCAGTGAAATTTCCAGGGGCCCAACGGTGTGGGCATGTTGAGATATTCCTACTAAAGTGAAAGATAACTTATTGTATCTGGCTTCCCCCATAACTTAAAAGGAGGCATATCTGGTGGGCCTCTGGGATTTGAAGGCACCTCATTTGGGTGTGTTGCTGTGGCTTATTTATCAAGTGACTCAGAAAGATGCTAGTTTTGAGTGGGGCCCAGAACAACAGAAGGCTCTGCAACAGGTTCATGCTGCCATGCAGGCTGCTGTGCCTCTTGGGCCATATGATCTGGCTGATCCAATGGTGCTTGAAGTGTCTGTGGTAAATAGAGATGTTATTTGGAGTCTTTGGCAGGTCCCTGTTGGTCAATCACAATGCAAACCCTTGGGTTTTTTTGTTTGTTTGTTTGTCATTTGGGTGAGAGTTTACAGAGCAAATTCACTTTACATACAGCAGTTCACACACACGTTGTCTCATGATATTGACTATAATTTACCAATTATAATGCAACAGCTTCCCAGCCACTTCCTCCCGATATTTGCCTCTTCCCTGTGTCCATCCCTCTATGCACTCCTGCCCACTAAACTATCTCCCTGTACATAAACAGCCCTTCTTTCTCTCATGATTGTTCTCTCCAAGGAGTGTATCTACCTCAGATACATGTTCAACTTCTACGCCTGTCTTTTGTTTGGCTGGAAGCCACAGATGTGGGTTCATTTCCAGACCTGAAGGCCAGCTAACAGCCATATTAGTGGTTCCACCAGGCTCTATCAAACCAGCAAACCTGATCACCCCCCCTTTTTTTTTCCAAATGATTTTGAGGTTTTTTCCACATTGTTCTCCCTCTCTATCCAGGATCTCCTCCATAGATCCCCCTCTGAGTGGTTGACAGTGGTAGCTGGGCACCATCTAGTTCTTCTGGTCTCACGGTCATATAGGCTGGGGAAAGCATGGTGTACCAGTCATGAGGACTAATTGCTTCCATGAATCTTTGGTTTTCTTCATTCTTCTTTGCTCTGGATGAGGAGAGACCCATCGTTGCATCTAGATGGCTGCTTGCAAGCTTTTAAGATCCCAGTCACTACTTGCCAAAGTAGGAGATGGAACAATGTTTTGTGTAGTATGTTATGCCAATTGAGCTTGATGTCCCCTGTGACCATGGTCCCGAGCCTACAGGTTCAACTACTGACTCCCTCTGGTAGCTGGCTGTGACCAAGAAGTGACTACAACCTTGTCCCTTGTCAGCTCTACTGGTACTTGATACACCTGGGAATTCTTACAGATCATACAAGTACACTAATAGGACTATTGTCTGCCAACCTTATACATGGTCTTGGGTACACTCCCTGCTGTATAGATATACCTAATACTTCAGCTTGTCCACCCATCTATCCACCAATATACCCATGTTTGCCTTCATTGACAACACAGTATTGTATGTGCAAAAGGGTTCATCTTTGTTGCAGACCCTTGGGATATTGGAGCAAAGCCCTGCCATCCTCTGCAGATAGCTACTCTCTTTTGAGAAACAGCTTTTAGCTTGTTACTGGGCTTTAGTACAGACTGAACGCCTAACCATGGGCCACCAAGTCACCATGAGGCCTGACCTGCCCATCATGAACTGGGTGTTATCTGACCCACAGAGTAATAAAGTTGGATGTGCATAGCAGCACTCCATCATTAAATGAAATGAGTATCAGAGATCAGGCTCGAGCAGGACCAGAAGGCACAAGTAAGTTGCATGAGGAAGTGGCCCAAATGCCTATGGTCTCCACTCCAGTCACATTATCTTCCCTCTCCCAGTCTGCACCTATGGCCTCATAGAGAGTTCCATATGATCAGTTGACTGAGGAAGAGAAAACTCATACCTGGTTTACAGATGGTTCTACATGATATGCAGGCACCACTTGAAAGTGGACAGCAGCAGCACTGCAGCCCCTTTCTGGGACTTCCTTGAAGGGCAGTGGTGAAAGGAAATCTTCCCAATGGGCAGAACTTTGAGCAATGCATATGGCTATTCATTTTGTATGGAATAAGAAATGGCCAGATGTGCAACTATATATGGATTCATGGGCTGTGGCTAATGGTTTGGCTGGATGGTCTGGGACTTGGAAAGATCATGATTGGAAAATTGGTGATAAAGATGTATGGGGAAGAGGTATGTGGATAGATCTCTCAGAAAGGGCCAAAGGAATAAAGATATTTGTGTCTTATGTGAATGCCCACTTAAAGGTGACCTTGGCAGAGGAGGACTTTAACAGTTAGATAGGATAACACGTTCAGTGGAAACCACCCATCCCTTTTCCCCAGCTACTCCTGCCATTGCTCAATGGGCTCATGAACAAAGTGGCCATGGTGGCAGGGATGGAGGTTATTCATGGGCTCAGCAACATGGATTCCCATTTACCAAGGCTGATTTGGCTACCACCACTGCTGAGTACCTAATCTGCCAACAGCAGAGACCAACACTGAGTCTGAGATATGGAACCATTCCTTGGGGTGATCAGCCAGCAACCTGGTGGCAGGTTGATTACATTGGACCACTTCTATCATGGAAAGGACAGTATTTTGTTCTTACTGGAATAGATACTTATTCTGGATATGGATTTGCCTTCCCTGCACACAATGCTTCTGCCAAAACTACCATCTGTGGACTTACAGAATGCCTTATCCACCATCACAGGATACCACACATTGCTTCAGATCAAGGGACTCACTTCACAGCAAATGAAGTGCAGTAATGGACCTATGC
>NW_006921642.1:225623-226851 GCF_000298275.1 Orycteropus afer afer
GCGTTCAATATATGGTTCTGTTTCTCCAATAGCCAGTGTTCTGGTTACCTAGTGCTGCTCTAACAAGAATATACCACAAATGGGTGGCCTTAACAAACAGGACTTTATTCTTACAATTTGGAGGCTTTAAGTCCAAGTTCAAAGTGCCAGGCTCTAGGGGCTGGGTAAAGCCCCTCAACCTTAGGGTCCAGCTCTGCCTCCTGCTCCCAGCCCATTGGAGCTAGAGGCATTTCTTCACTCAGACAGCTGCTGGCTGCTGAGGCTGGGAACCCCCTAAGGTTGACAAGTAAAAAGGCACACTACTGACGTTATCAAACCACACAGCCATTAACATAAGTCCATTGTAAGTCCCAAAGTCAGCAAAGCATAGCAGGCTGCTGAGCAACGACATGGCTACATGCAGGGTTCAAGCGTGCCATAGGCTAGAGACCATTCCCAAGGCTTCTCCTTAAATACAGGAAGCAGAACACATCCCAAAGGCACCTGCTCAGCTTCTTGTGGTAGATCCCACCATGGAGTTGATTGCCAGTCTCACCATGGGGAATAACTACCACCAGCTGCCCAGCCACTCAACCCAGCCCAGCCAAGTTGACACAAAAACATAACCACCACAGCCAGAATTCACAGGTCCAAGAACCAAGGGGTGGAAATAGGAGTGGTACTACTCACTATTACCCCTAGTTACCCATTCAAAAAATTTTTGCTTCCTGCTACCCTATGCTCTGCAGGTCTAGAGATCTTAGTCCCAAAGGGAGGAACACTCCCACCTGGAGACACAATACTGGTTGCATTGAACTGGAAATTAAGAATGTCATCCAGCCATTTTGGCTTCCTCATGCCTCTGGATCAACAGACAAATAAGGGCATTACTGTACTGTCTGGTGTGATAGATCCTGCTTACCAAGGGGAAATTGGTTTGACATTATATAATAGAAGTAAAGAAGAATATGTCTGGAATACAGGAGATTCTTTAGGACATCTCTTAGTACTCCCATGTCCTGTGATTAAAGTCAATGGAAAATTTCAGTAACCCAATTCTGATAGGACTGCTAACGGCCTAGACCCTTCAGGAATGAAGGTCACCCCACCAGGCAAAGAATCACGACCAGCTGAGGTGTTTGCTGAGGACAAGGGAAATACAGAATGGGTGGTGGAAGAAGGTAGTTCTGAATATCATTTACAACCATGTGACCAGTTGCAGAAACGAGGACTGTGATTGTTATATTTC
>NW_006921642.1:227259-248998 GCF_000298275.1 Orycteropus afer afer
TGGGAAAAGAGACACTCTTCTGTGGATCAGGATTCTGTTGTGCTGCCTACAAATGTCCATGAGTGAACAATCCACCATTCAGCCTGGAGATCTTGGATTCGTCATTCATTGGAGTCAACAGCTAGTATACTGCCTGCCAACCTTGAGCTCCTCAGCCCCTGCAGCTGTGAGAGTTGGGAAAAGCCTCCAGCTTCACGTTTGATCCAAGGACTTTGGACTTGCCAGCTTCTATAAGTGTGTGAGCCATTTTCCTAAGATAAATTTCCCTTTCTCTATATAAGCTTTACTGGTTTCGTTTCTCTAGAGAACCCAGTCTAACACACTGGGCAAAACATTTGATTGCTCTGAACCTCACTTTTGTCACCTTTAAAAGAGTTGAACCCTAAGGGCTTTTTCAATTGTGTGAATCTTTCATTCCAGAGTCAAGGAAGTTTAAAAATAAAGGCAGACAAAAGTCAAGAAGTGACATTGGAAATTATAGCGTAGTGCAAACCCAGAGAGGCATTTTGTGAAATGAATTTTTCTGCCTCTATCCCTTTGAATCACCCTGTGCTTTTCTGCTACCCCTGTATTGTCACTCTCTTTGTCTTCGGGTGCAAGGTTGCAGCTTACATCTGCTTTCCTCACGTTGAACAGGTTCCCGTCCTCTGGAGGGCCACATTTCTGCCTATGCCCTAATTCTGCCTCTCTCCTAAGGGTCATCCATGATAGCCATCTTGGTTTCAGATTGGGGAAACCATTCCTTGATCTGTTCCCTTCTTATCTGCCCTTAAACTGTCTTCAGTCATGCAAGACAGGCCAGCAGACAAATGTATGCTGCTAAGAGGAACACTGTTCACAGGATGTAACATACCTGTAATAAAGGGCCAAGCTCAATTCAGGAAGAAGGTGCTGAGAGACTAGGATAATAAAAAATAAGAACTGAAGAGGTCTACTATAGAGAAAGAAACAGTAATTGATTGACTAGTCAAAGGTTTTTAATGAATTGTCTACCTCAATCTTTATCAAAGTAAATGAGAATAGAATAGAGATTAGATTTGAATAGAATAGAAAGCAAGGCAGTGTAATTGAATAAGACAAAGATAGGTAAAGGTGAGTGTAACGGTAAGAACTCTGGGAAAATAACGAATGATGACCTAAATCAGCCAGCTGAGTTTAAATCCACAAACATGTTGCAATCCAGTCACTTATGTGAAGGAGTATTAGCCAAAGGCTGGTGGCCAGCTGTACTCAGTCTCCATGTTGGGCAGCAGGAGAGCTCTGATATGACTCTTGGTAGGGCAGAAATGACCACCATGTAGCCCTTGCCAGGCAGGGAGCTCTAAAATCCTGAGACACCCCCCCATTCCTCATTGGACATCACTTTATGTGTCAAAGAGCAAGAGCAACAAGTTAGGCTTTTATAATAATGTTTTGCATAAGGCCCCAGTATTTACACCAGTGGCATGGGCAATAAATAAAGGGAAAAGACTCTTACAGTCAATCTTTTTTTTTTTTTTTTTAGTTTTATTGTGATTTGGGTGAAAGTTTACAGAGCAAATTCATTTTCCATACAACAGTTCACGTACACTTTGTCTCAGGACAGTGACTGCAATTTCCCACAATACAACAGCTCTCTTCCCACTTCCTCCCCATAGTTATCTCTTTCCTGTGTCCTTCCTTCTCATGCACTCCTGCCCCTCAAGCTGTCTCTCTGTGCATACACGGCCCTTCTTTTCTCCCATGATTGATCTCTATACAGAGTGTTTCTACCTAATGTAAATGTTGAGCTCATATGCCTGTCTTTTGTTTGGCTGGAAACCACAGGAGTGGGTTCAATTCCAGACCTGAAGGACAGCTAGGGGCCATAGTCTCAGGGATTCCACCAGGCTCTATAGCAAACCAGATCCCCTTTTTTAATGATTTTGAGTTTTCCACATTGTTCTCCCACTCTATCCAGGATCTCCTACAGAGATCCCCCTCTGAGTGGTTGACAGTGATAGCTGGGCATCATCAAGTTCTTTTGGTCTTATAGTCATATAGGCTGAGGATCGCATGGTATACCAGTCCCTTGGACTAATTGTTTCCATGCATCTTTGGTTTTCTTCATTCTTCTTTGCTCTGGACAAGGAGAGACCCATCGTTGCATCTAGATGGCTGCTTGCAAGCTTTTAAGATCCCAGTTGCTACTTGTCTGACAGTTAATCAAGTAAAGAGAGTGAAAGTGCTTTCTCTGAACATCTTTAAATGTGTGATGACCTAATTATCCTTAAGTATTTAAGAAGGGCAGTGGGGCCTAGTTGAGTGGGCTTTGGCCTCAAACTGACTGATTCACATCCAAGCTTAAGTGCTTTTTACTTGTATGGCCTTAGACCAGTTGTTGTTAACTGCCATTGAGTAGATTCCCCAGTTATACTTGAATAAGTTCTTTTAGAAGGATCAGCACAAGCCTCTATGAGGTGGAGGTTAAAGATGTCCCAAATGTCCAACTTTTCCAAACTGCTGTACCACTCCATCATCTCTGACATCAACTCTTCCCCCTCCCTTCAGTACTCTCCCTCCCATCTTAGGGTTCCACAGTTTGCTGTAATGTCTTACAGAACTCAAGAACTGCCGAGGAAATGGCTCATGTGATTTTGGAAGTTGGTAAGTCGCAAATTTGGGGGTCAGGCATCCGTCTGGAGGATTCTCCTCACTTACATGTTTGTGGGGCTGATGAACTCAAATCAGCAGATCAGATGACAGGCTGCTGTGTCACCAGGCTGCGAAAGCAGGTGAATCAGGTCAGATGATAGGCTGCTAGCTCAAATTCCAACAACTGGAGATCAGATTACGACAAAACAGATGTAGGAACCAGAGCAAGAGAGGAAATTTTGCCAGGACATTCATATATATTGGTTGCAGACCATACCCTCAAGGAAACTTAGGGTGGTGACTTGAGTCACACTCTCTACTAAGGCAGTGACTCAAGATACATCCTACCCTAATCCTGCCTCATTAACATTCAGGCAACTCACTCCAAAATGGCATCATAGATACATGCATAGAAGTTAGGGTTTACAATACATCACAGAATGGAGGGCTATGGATAAAAGGGCCATATTAAGTAATTCATTTCACCACACCAATCCATGACAACCTCCTCCACTATGGGGTAAAACACTGCCTAGTCCTGTGACATCCCTACGATCAGTTGCAGATTGAATCGTTGTGATCCTGTTGTAGGTAAGATGTGTGTCAACTTGGCTCAGCCTGGTTTTGAGTGGCTGGGCAGCTGGATGTAATTATTCTCCATGATGATCAACTCCATGGTGGAATCTACTGGAGCAGCTGAGTAGCTGCCTTAGGGATGTGGTCTGCTTCCCGTATATAAAGATAAGCATTGAAAAAGGTCTTCATTACTTTTTGGCACACTTGGCCCCTGTATGTAGCCAAGTCTTCATTCAGCAGCCTGCCATGTTTCCTGCCAGTCTTGGGACTATCTCTGGACTTGAACTAGTGGTCTGCCATGTTGTTTGGTAATAATAGGAGTGTGCCATTTTATTTGTCAACCTTGGGCTTGTTAGCCTCAGCATCTAGGAACTTCCTGAGTGAAGAGATGATTCCAGCTCCAGTTGGCTAGGAGCAAGGGGCAGAGCTGAAGCTCAAGGTCAAGGGGCTTTTTCACCTAGCCCCTAGAGCTTGACACTTAGAACCCAGACTTCTAGCCTCCTAAACAGTAAGAGAATAAATGTTTGTTTGTTAAAGCCATCCACCTGTGGTATTTCTGTTAAAGTGGCATGAAGCAGATCCATAGGACTTTTATAGGCTGATCTTCTAAAGTAGATTTCCAGACCATTCTTCCTAGGCCACCTTCGTCTGGAAGCTCCAATGAAACAGGTTCAGCACACAGCCTCCATTGACAGATGGGTGGTGGTTGTACAGGAGGTGTATGGCCAGGGAATGGAACCTTGGTCTCTGCCATGGAAGGTGAGAATTCTACCACTGAATCACCAGTGCCCTCACAGACCAATTGCTTAATTATTTTTTTCACCTGCAACATGGAGGAAATTACACCTGTCAGATCCACACTACTGTCAGGAGGGTCAGCAGTGGCATGAAATAACATTTGCAAAACACTAAGTAAACAATACTTAGCATTACTAACATGTGGCAGTACATGGCTAAGTAAGGGGAGAAGGCCTAATGAAGGTGCAATGTTTGTATGTCTAGTCCTCAGAGTAATTCCATGTTTATTATTTCACTTAATTAATTAGTATCGGTGAGACAGATACTATAAATAACATCATAGCATATTATAAATTTAAAAAGATAACCAAAGAAATTTAGAGCTCCTTAGGCAGTATAAACTGTTGGTCATCTTGGGATCCTCAAGGCACACAGCACCCAGCAGGGTCAGAAATAGGATGGAGACCTACTTCCTTTTGTTTAAGATCAGAGTTCAGTGTTCACAACTTACCCACACTGGTCTATTTCAGGGATGAAAGATTCAGTGCTTTTGAAATTAATAAATTGAGGTTGGCTTTTCTCTGGGAGATATTTATCCCTTTGGTGGTGCTCAACCTTTGAGACAAGGAAAACTGCCCAATGTGTTGTTAGCCCAGAGAGGCCTCATGCAAAGAGCCATTCTCTGAGGGAGTATGGGGGCGGCTGAGCAGGGAGACCACCATTTCTTGGCAAACGTTTTGTTACTCAATCTTTTTTATTTTTTTTAATTTTACAAGTTTGTTTTACTTTCAACGTAACACATACATTTAGTTTCATTTCCCATTCACCATGTCCAACCCTAACCCAGTCTCCTCTCCTCCCTACCCTGCAACACTCCCGCTGTCCTCCTCATATTTATGTACTCCTGTTTGTTCTGCACTTCCTCAATTTGTATGTTGGTCCTCTGGGGTCCCACAGTCTATTGCTCTAAGGGATGTATTACAATAGAGTATGTTGTGCAGCATCCTGGGTTGAGTGGTCTGCGAGTATATCTTGTTAACCATTTGCCTGAGAGCCCGCCCCTGGGGGTGAGTTTTATTCCGGCGCAGAATGTATTCCAGGGCCGCAGTATTGGGAGTCTCACCAGATTTCATCTGACCAGTAATTCTGGTCATTATTGTTGTTACTCAATCTTTTGGCTACCAAGACTATTAACACACCCATAAAATCCTAATTGCTTTCTAACAATGACGCTAAGGCACTGAGCTGTCTTCTTAATCATTAGAGCAATATGAAATTACATGTAGTTAAAATGCTTTCTTTTTTTTTCTTTGCAAATCAACAATCAATACATTCAATGAATTTTTTTTAACTTTTTCTTGTGACTAGGGTGAAGATTTAAAGAGCAAATCAGTTTTCCATTCAACAATTCATACACATTTTGTTTCATGCCATTGATTGCAACCCCCACAAAGTAACACCACTCATCCCACTTCCTCTTTGAGTTTACTGCTTCCATTCCTTCTTTTTTCCTATCCCTTCCTGTCTTCTGAACTTTGTCCTTGAGCAAATGCTGCCCCTTTGATCTTGATTGATTGATTGTTCTAGGGAATGCATTCCTCCCTGGTGTTATTGTTCACCTTATGTTGTTGTTGTTATGTGCCCTCGAGTTGGACCCTACTCATAGCAACCCCTCCTTGAGTTTCGGAGTCTAGACCTCTCTGTTGTTTGTCTGAAAATTGAGCCACTTGCTTGAGTTCAGTTTCAGGCTTAAAGAATGACTAAGGGCTGTAGTCCTGAGATTGAAGAGCTTTCTCTTAACCAGAATATTTTATTAATCAGTGTGACCCAATTCCCTAGCCATGTCAGATTGCACCAGACAAACAAGATATTCAGGGTATAGCAAACCACCCATACATTCAATCAGGGCTAATTTTTGTCCTTCCCGTGCTCTTGAAATAGTCAGCTAGCTTCTTTTTCACTGAATGCTAGAATCCAAGCTCCCTGAAGGCTGAGATGTGTTGAGAAACACTTTCCTGACCTCCTGGCCTCCTGA
This sequence comes from Orycteropus afer afer, assembly GCF_000298275.1. Taxonomy (NCBI): domain Eukaryota; kingdom Metazoa; phylum Chordata; class Mammalia; order Tubulidentata; family Orycteropodidae; genus Orycteropus; species Orycteropus afer. The sequence goes on from NW_006921642.1 coordinate 233,222, forward strand.
GAGTAGTGTGGATCTGATAGACACCATAATCCTTAGGTGAAAACCTCACTCACACATGCAAACACCCTCCAGATACAATGATTTTTTAATAATCAGAATTTATAGAGAAAAAAATATTTCCTTTTTCTTCTATTAGTTTTAAGATTTTATTTTTCTTGTTTAAATTTATTTTTACTGATATTTTCCCTAGTTCTTATTATCATTTATTTTTGTTTATGGTAGTTTTTGCCTTCCAGTTATATTTTACTTTTTATTTTTAGTCAAATTCTTCAATCGTTTCTTTTCTGACTTTCTGCCCTTATGTTAGAGTCAGAAAGGTCTTTCCAAATCAGAAATTATATATATATATATATATATATATATATAATTCCCATTTTTCTTCCATTACTCTTAAAGTTTCACATTTCATGTTTAAATTTCCACCTATATAGAATTTACTTTTGTATTGTGCTAGGGAATGAAGACCCCATATTCAAACATGTTCTATAGAAACCCTTTTAATAAGTCTTAAACAGGACAAAGACAAAACATACACGATTATCCAGATAAGGGCAATTGTCAGCATGTATACAATATAGAGGCCAATGGAGTCTGCTGGTAGAGAACAAAGTAAATCATCACACGATCATAATGGGTGGCAGGTACGATCCATCACTGTAGCAAGCAGGACTACAGAAGCAGAAGAAAGGACCACGTTTGGGATATGTACATAACTGCAAGTTTAAAAAATTACACGATTGGTTCTGGGATTTTGATTATCTGGCTACATGGTAGTTGGGGTATGACTCACGATCATAACACCCTGAATCATAGCCAAAAGTGGCTTTAACTTAAACTTATGTTAGATAAAATGCATCTGATGGGCTATATTCAGTAAATGCCCAGCAAGTTCCCTAATTCTTTGTGTGACCATCTTTCTGCATAACAGTTAATCACTTTTTTTTTAACTTTTTATTGTGATTTGGGTGAAAGTTTACAGAGCAAATTAATTTTCCATTCAACAATTCATATATTTTTTTTATGTCATTGATTCCACTCTCAATGTGACACCCCTCATCCCATTTCCTCCCTGTGTTTGTTGTTTCCATTTCTCCTTATTTCCTAACGCTTCCTGCCTTCAGAACTTTGTCTTTGGGCAAATGCTATCCTTTAAATCTCAAATGGCTGATTGTTCTCAGGAGTGTGTACCTCCATAGTGTAATTGTTCACCTTGTAGAAAATTCAGCTATGGGGGTAAGTTCAATTTCAGGTCCAAAGGGTGATTTTTATGATTTTGAGTTTTGTTCCACATTTTTCTCCCACTCCCAAGACCTTCTAATGTGATCCCTTTCAGAGTGGTAGCTGGGTACCGTCCAGTTAGTTCTTCTGGTCTCAGGGTCATGGAACCTGAAGTTTGCATAGTCCATTAGTTCTTTGAACTAATTTTTTCTATGTGTCTTCCTTTGCTTTCTTCACTCTTCTTTGTTCCAAACATGGACAGACCAGTACTTGCATCTTACATGGCTGCTCACAGGCTTTAAAGACCCCAGTCACTATTCACCAAAGTAGGATATAGAACGTTTTCTTTGTAACTTTCCTCCTGAGGGCAAACTGCCCCTTCTTGCACTTGACGTAGACTGTCTAAGCATATCCACACTGCAGTTTAATGGTCAGGAAGCATTGGGGAAATAACATAAAGAACTTATGTCAAGACTCAAAATAGAGTTAGGGCTTCCATTGTAAATAGCAACTTTCCACAAAACAAGTGCTTTAGAATTCAAGCTCTAATGTAATATAATGTGAGTAGTTGAAAATCAACTTTTCCATATGGTTGCACAGTTATTTTACTGATTTGAAATGCCACTTTATTATGTCTTTTTATATTGAAAATGCCCAGCCAGCTCAGTAAGTACAGATATTACCTGACAGGCACAGAGAGTGCCCACCAAACCACTATCTTCCAAGACTGCTTTCTTACAATGGAGCAGAGACAGTTCATGGTCTTTGAGTTCTGTATGTCTTGCCTGTTGCCCCTCTTCTGAACTATAGAATTACTATGAATCAGAATTGGCTCAATGGCAATAGTATTTTTTGTTTGTTTGTTTGTTTTTAACTTCATCCCCAGAGCCTAGATTCTGTACTGAATTGGGTTCCCTGCTTCACAGTAAAACCACCTAGGGCTCAGTCTTTGGTCTCTTAGTCTCACTTTTGAGACTAAGTCTTGTCCTCTATTTAATCTCCATCATGTAATACAGTGTCAGCAATGGGACACTTGTTTTAAGATGAATGGAATTTTTTAAAATTTTGTTTTATCATTTTTTTTTATTTTGTTTTATCATTTTTTTAATATACAATATTTGCACTGGCATCCACCTCTGTTCCTCATTTAAATCTTCTATCCAGAGAAATATACTATTAACAGAGTCTTGACAAGTGTTGTGTAATGCATTATATATAGATAGATAGACGTTACATTTATATACATACATATATATATATATATTTCAGTATCTGTGTACACATAAACAATTTTTTTAACAAATGACAGCATACTAAACATACTTCTTCATATTTTTGTTGCTGTTTTTTTTACTTTACTATATATTGTTAGAGCTCTGGTAGCCCTAGTGCATGAGGCAGTTGTCTGCTAACCAGAAGGCTGGTGGTTCAAACCTCCAGCCACTCCTGGGAAGGAAGGTTGGGCAATCTACTTCCGTAGTGATACTGCCTCAGAAACCCAAGGAGAGGTTCCCATGAGTTGGGTCCGACTGGATGACACATAACAACAACAACAAATATATTGTTGGGAGCTCTAGTGGCACAGTGCCTAAGGCATTTGACTGCTAACCAGAAGGCTGGCATTCAAACCCACCAGCCACTCCTCGGAAGGAAGATCGGGCAATCTACTTCCGCTGTGATACTGCCTCGGAAACCAAGGAGGGGTCGCTGTGAGTCAGGACCGACTCCACAGCAGTGAGTTTGTTCGTTTATTTTTTAATATATATATATTGGAAGTTGTTTCATTTAATTCATTTAGACTCTTCATGCTTTTAAATAATTTTATATGTAGTATTTTATTTTATTGACATTTGTTTAATGAGCCCTACTGATGGATGTTAAATTATTCCCGTCATTTTACTTTTATAAAGAATCCTGTGCTTAATATGCTTGTGAAGGTGCCATTTTGTACATATAGGGATATATCTGTAAGATAAACACCTAGAGGTAGGATTGCTGGGTCAAAAGCTTCATGCAGCTTAAATGTTGTTGATATTGTCAAATGAGCCTCCTTAGAGGTTTTACCAATTTACACTCCCAGCAGCAATGCATAAACTGCTTATTTTCTCCCCATCTTTGCAAATGTGATGGAATATGAAACTTTATTTTATAATCTATGCCAATGTGATAAGTAAAAAAAATTGTACCTCAATGTTGTTTTAATTTGTATTTCCCTTATTGTGAGTGAGTTTGACTATCAAAGATCCGGTTATGTATCTTTCTCTGTAAATGCTTCATATACTTTTCCTGCTTTTCTTTTCAGTTCTTTGCCTTTTTCAGTATTGACTTTTAGGAATTCTTCTTATTAAATATATCAGCCACTTTTCTCTTATTTGGGCTACACATCTTGTTCCTAGTTTATTGCATATCTTTTTATTTTGTTCATAGGAGTGTTCACCATTCAGTAATTATTTTTAATTTTCTTAGTAAAATTCATCAGTTATTTCTTTTCTGGCTTTCAGAGTTACATCAGTTAGAAAGGTCTTTCCAAATTAGAAATAAAGAAAAAAAAATTCTCCCGTTTTTCCCTTTACTTTTAAAGTTTCTTTTTTCATGTTTAAATTTTCAACCATGTGGAATTTACTTTGGTATAATGTGGGTAGTTGGAATACAACTTTTTTTTTTTTCCCCAGATGGTTACACAGTTATTTCACTGATTTGAAATGCCATTTTATCAGATAATAAAAGCCCAGTTGAATTTTTTCCTGGGCTTTCTAGATGGTTCCATCAATCTATCTATTCATGAACTAGTAACACATTATAAAAAAAGAAAATATCCAGTTGCCATCACGTCAATTCCAACACATATGTAGCAGGGTAGAAGTGTGTTCTATGGGCATGAGGTTTTTTTTTTTTTTTTTTTTTTTAATAATTTATTTTAGTTTTGTTGTTGTTGAAAATATACAGCACAGAACGTAACACCAATTCTACCAATTCTACATACGTAACAGCTTCTACATATACAATTCAGTGACATTGAGGACATTCTTTAAGTTGCACAATCATTCCCACCCTCCTTTTCTGAGTTATGCCTCATCCATTAGCATCAACTCACTGCCCCCTAATATTCCTAACTAATCTCTCAGGTTACTGTTGTCACTTTGATCCCATATAAATAGTTCTTAAAAGAACATAATGCTCAATGCAGAAATTTTTTTTTTTAAGAGTTACTCATTTATTTATTTGAAAAATTACCTATTCCAGACAGAGAGTGTGAGAAGGAATAAAAAATGTGAAAGAACTGGTTGTTTCTCCCAAGAAATTGCAACTTTGGTGAGGAAGATTAATGGGTAAATAACTAACAACAATGTAAGTCATTAAAATAAATGCTACGAAGAGATTAAAATGGTCATTCCTGGTGGTCTCCAGCACAAGGAAGCTAGTTACTTGTTTAGGGGACCAATGAACGTTTTACAAAGGAAGGAAGAAAGGGTACATCTAGAAATAATGCAGTCTAGCATATGGTAAACTCCTTCAGAGTGCATCCCCTTTTCCTGAATGGAGAAATTTCTACAAAAGTCTTCCTATTCTAAAGGTCTCAATGCAGAAATTCTTTACTAGTTAAGCTAAACTCTTGTTTGGTTTTCAGAAGACTTCAGTTGCTTTTTGTTTTCCCATGTACTCTTCATAATATTATTATTATTAATCTTTTATTATGATTAGGGTGGAAGTTTACAGAGTAAACTGATTTTCCATCCAACAGTTCATACACATTTTATTTTGTGACATCGATAACAATCCCCACAAAGTAACAGCATTCTTCTCACTGCTCCCTGTGATTACCATGTCCTTCATCCTCTTTCCAATCCATTCTTACCTTCTGAGCTTTAAACCTGGGGAAATGCTGCCCTTTTAATAATCTTATGTTTGGTTGTTCTAAGAAGTGTATGACTTCCTGGTGTTATTGTTCACCTCATAGGCTTGTCTGTTGTTTGACTAAAAGTTGAGCCATGGGAATAAGTTCAGTTCCAGGCCTGAACAGTGACTAAGGGCTATATATTTAGGGGCTCTGCCAGTCTGTATCAGATCAGTAAGCCTGGTCTTTTTATTATTTTGAGATTTGATCCACATGCTTTCCCACACTATCCAGGATCTCCTATTATGATCCTTTTCAGAGTGATTGGCAGTAGTAGCTGGGCAACATCTAGTTCCTCTGGTCTCAGAATCAAGGAGGCTCAGGTTCAGGTGGTCCACTAGTCCTTTGGGCTAATTGTTTCCATGTGTCTTTGATTTTCTTCACTCTTCTTTGCTCTGGATGAAGAGAAACTGATAGCTACACATTAGATGGCTGCTTGGAAGCTTTTAAGAACCCAGTCTACTCACCAAAGAAGGATGTAGAACAATGTCTTTGTGGACGATGTTATGCCAATTGAGCTTGATGTCCCCCTTAACTAAGGTCCTGAGCTTGTAGGACAAGCAACCTACTCCCTCCAGGTGTTTGGCTAAGAAGTTTTCTTACCTTTGCCCCATTAACTCTATGTTATTATTGTTGTTGTTGTTGTTGTTAGGTACCATTGAGTTAGCTACAACTTGTAGCAACCCTATGTACAACAGAACGAAACACTGCCTGGTCCTGTGCCAGCCTCACAATCATTGCTATGCATGAGCCTATTGTTGCAGCCACTGTATCAATCCATCTCACTGAAGGCCTTCCCCTTTTTCACTGACCTTCCATTTTACCAAGCATGATATCTTTCTCTAGGGAATGGTCCCTTCTGACAACATGACCAAAGTAGGTAAGATAAAGTCTGGCCACTCTCACTTCCAAGGAACATTCTTGCTACACTTCGTCCAGGACAGATTTGTTTGTTCTTGGGCTGTCTGTGGTATTTTTAGTATTCTTTGCCAACACAACAACTAGAAATCATCAACTCTTCTGGAGTCTTCTTTATTCATTGTCCAGCTTTCACATGCATATGAGGTGATTGAAAATACCATGGCTTGGGTTGTTGTTGTTGTTGTTATGTGCCATTGAGTCAGACCGGACACATAGCAACCCCTCCTTGGGTTTCCGAGGCAGCATCACTACGGAAGTAGATTGCCCAACCTTCCTTCCGAGGAATGGCTGGTGGGTTTGAAGCACCAGCCTTCTGGTTAGCAGTCAAGTGCCTTAGGCACTATGCTACCAGAGCTCATTCTTCAAGGAGATGTCTTTGTTCTTCAGCACTGTAAAGAGGTCTTTTGTAGCAGATTTGCCCAATGCAATATGTGGTCTAATTTCTTGACTGCTGGTTGCAATGGTGCTGACTGTGGAGACAACTAATATGAACTCTTTGACAAGTTCAATGTTTTTCTCCATTTCTCGTGATGTTGCTTATTGGTCCTGTTGTGAGGATTTTAGTTTTCTTTTAAGTTGAGATTTAATCCATAGTGCAGACTGTGGTCTTTAATCTTCATCAGTGCTTCAAGTCATCTTCATTTTCAGCAAGCAAAATTTTGTTGTCTGCATATCACAGATTGTTAATGAGTCTTCCTCCAATTCTGATGCCACATTCTTCTTCATATAGTCCAGCTTCTCAGATTATTTGCTCAGCAAGCAGATTGAATAAGTATGGTGAAAGGATACAACCCTGATACACTCCCTTCCTGATTTTAAACCACACAATATCCCCTTGTTCTGTTTGAATGACTGACTCCTGGTCTATGTATAGGTTCCTCATGAGTACAATTAAGTGTTCTGGAATTCCCATTCTTCTCAATTTTATCCATAATTTGTTATGATCCACACAATCAAATGCTTTTGCAAAGTCACTAAAACACAAGTAAACATCTTTCTGGTATTCTTTCCTTTGAGCCAAGATCCATCTGACATGAGCAATGATATCCCTCATTCCACATCCTCTTCTGAATCCAGCTTGCATTTCTGGAAGTTCTCTGTCAATATATTGCTGCAATCATTTTTAAATTATCTTCAGCAAGATTTTACCTGTATATGATATTAATGATACTGTTTGATAATTTACACATTCTGTGGGATCACCTTTCTTTGGAATGGGTACAAATATGGATCTCTTCTAGTCAATTGGCCAGGCAGCTATCTTCCAAATTTCTTGGCATAGATGAGTGAGTGCCTCCAGCATAGCATCTGTTTGCTGAAACATCTCAGTGAGTATTCCATCAATTCCTGGAGCCTTGTTCTTCATCAATTCCTTCAGTGCAGCTTTGACTTCTTCCTTCAACACCATTGGTTCTTGATCATATACCACCTCCTGAAATGGATGAATGTCAACCAATTATTTTTGGTACAGTGACTGGGTATTCCTTCCATCTTCTTTTGATGTTTCCTGCATCATTCAATATTTTGCCCATAGAATCTTTCAATATTGCAACTCGAGGCTTAAATTTTTCCTCCATTCTTTTAGCTTGAGAAATGCTGAGCATGTTCTTCCCTTTCAGTTTTCTACCTCCAAGTCTTTCCACATTTCATTGTAATAATTGACTTTGTCTTCTAGAGCTGCTCTTTGAAATCTTCTGTTCACCTCTTTTATCTTGTCATTTCTTCCATTTGTTTTAGCTACTCTCCATTCAAGTGCCAGTTTCAGAGTCTCTTCTGACATCCATTTTGGTCTTTTTTTCCTTTCATGTCTTTTTAATAATCTTTTGCTTTCTTCATGGATGTTGCTCTTGATGTCATCCCACAACTCATCTGGTTTTCCATCACTGGTGGTCAATGCATCAAATCTATTTTTTAGATGGTCTCTAAATTCAGGAAGGATATAATCAAAGTCATATTTTGGCTCTTGTAGATCTTTTTTAATTGTCTTCATCTTCAACTTGAACTTGTATGTGAGTAACTAATGGTCTGTCCCACAGTCATCTCCTGGCCTTGTTTTGGCTGAAGATACTGAACTTATCCATTGCCTGTTGCCACAGATGTAGTCAATCTGATTCCTGTGTACTCCATCTGGCAAAGTCCACATCTATAGCCACTGTTTATGTTGTTGAAGAAAGATATTTGCAATGAATAAGTTGTTGGTCTTGCAAAATTCTATCATGTGATTTCCAGCATGTGATTTCTATCACCAAGGCAATATTTGCCAACTATCGGTAATTCTTCTTTGTTTCCAACTTTTACATTCCAATCACCAGTGATAATCAACACATCTTGATTGCGTGATTGTTCAACTTCAGACTGCAGAAGTTGGTAAAAATCTTCAGTTTCCTCATCTTTGTCTTTGGTGATTGGTGCATAAATTTGAATAATAGTGATATTAACTGGACTTCCTTGTGTTGTTGTTGTTGTTATGTGCCGTTGAGTTGGACTTGATTCATAGCGACCCCTCCTTGGGTTTCCAAGGTAGTATCACTACAGAAGTAGATTGCCCCATCTTCCTTCCGAGGAGTGGCTGGTGGGTTTGAACCGCCAGCCTACTGGATGGCAGTCATGTGCCTTATCCACTTGGCTACCAGAGCTCCTGGTCTTCCTTGTAGGCATATAGATATTACTCTATCACTGACAGCATTGTACTTCAGGATAGATCTTGAAACATTCTTTGTGATGATGAATGCCAAATCATTCCTCTTCAGTTTGTTATTCCCAGCATAGTACATCTTATGGTTGTCTGATTAAAAATGGCCAAAACCAGTCCATTTCAGCTCACTAATGCCTAGGATATTGATCTTTATGTGTTCCATTTTATTTTTGACACCTTCCAATTTTCCTAGATTCATACTTCGTACATTCCATATTCCAATTATTAATGGATGTTTGCAGCTATTTCTTCTCATTTTGAGTCATGCTACATCAGCAAACGGAGGTCCTGAAAGTCTTAGTCTATCCACATCATTAAGGTAGACTCTGCTCTGAGGAGAGGAGCTCTGGTGGCATAGTGCCTAAGGCATTTGACTGCTAACCAGAAGGCTGGCAGTTTAAATCCACCAGCCACTCCTCAGGAGGAAGGTTGGGCAATCTACTTCTGTAGCAATACTGCCCTGGAAACCCAAGGAGGGACTGCTATGAGTTGGATCTGACTCGATGGCAGTGAGTTTGGTTTGGTTTTGTTACTCTGAAGAGGCAGCTCTTCCCCAGTCATATTTTGAGTGTCTTCCAACCTGAGAGGCTCATCTTCCAGCACTATATCAGGCAATGTTTCAGGGCTATTCATGAAGTTTTCCAGCAATATATCAGACAGTGTTTCACTGCTATTCATAAGGTTTTCACTGGCCAATTCTTTGAGAAGTGGATGGCCCTTTCCTTCTTCTGAGTCTGTCTTAGTCTGGAAGCTGTACTGAAACCTGTCCAACATGAGTGACCCTGCTGGTATTTGAAATGCTGGTGGCATAGCCTCCAGCCTCACAGCAACACACAAGCCACCACAGTATGACAAACTGAAAGATGAGTGGTGGCTTCTGTCCCTATTAACCACTAAAAAACTTTGCTCTTTATACATTTATCTTTTTATATAAGTGAGATCATACAGTATTTGTCCTATTGTGATTGACTTATTTCACTCAGCATAATATCTTCAAGGTCCATTCTATTGTAGCATGTATCAAGAGCTCATTTCCTCTATTGGCTGAGTAGTATTCCATTGTAGGTATGTATGACATTTTGTTTATCCATTCATCTGTTGATGGACATTTAGGTTATTTCACCTTTTGGCTATTGTGTAGTTTGGCAATGAACATTGCTGTGCCAGTATCTGTTTGAGTCTCTCCTTTCAAGTCTTTGGGGTATATACCTAGGAATGGAATTGCTAGGTCATGTGGTAGTTCTATTTTTAGTTTTTTGAGGAACTGCCACAATGTTTTCCACAATAGCTGTACCATTTTGCATTCCCACCAGCAATGGATAAGGGTGTGAATTTTCCCACATTCATACAAATATTTGTTATTTTCTGTTTTCTTGTTTTGTTTTGAATTTTAGCCATCCTACTATTTATCTTATTGTGGTTTTGATTTGCATCTCTCTGATAGCTAAAGAGGAGCCTTGGTGCCACAGTGATAAAGCACTCAGCTGCTAACTGAAATGTTGGTGCTTTGAACCCATCAGCAGCTTCATTGGAGAAAGATGTGGTAGTCTGCTTTTGTAAAGATTTACAGCCTTAGAAACCTTATGGGGCAGTTCTACTCTGTCCTATAGGGTTATTATGAGTTGGAATCCACTGGATAGTAATGGATGGATAATGATGTTGAACATCTTTTCATGTGTTTTATAGCCATTTGAATGTCCTCTTTGGTGAAATGTCTATTCAAGTAATTTGCCATTTTATGATTGAGCCTTTTGGTTGTTGTCAAAATTTTATATATATTTAGGTCATTAGATTCTTATCAGATATGTGGTTTCTGAAAATGGGCTTCAGTCAATAGCTTGTCTTTTCACTTTTTTTATTAAAGTTTTTTTATGATCAAAAGTTTTTCATTTTTATAAGGTCCCATTTATCTGCTTTGTCTTTTGCTGTTTGCATTTTTGTTCCATGGGGTTTTCGATGCCTGATTTTTCAGAAGTAAATTGCCAAGTTTGTCTTTCAGTAGAAATGATATCTTTATGATGAGGTGAATTCCTACTCATGAACATTTTATGCCTTCCCATAAGTTTTGTTCTATGTACCTCAGCATTTTAAGTTATTATTGTCATTATCCTCATTATGATTTTTATTATCCCATCATATCTTCTAATATAGTAGTTGCAAATGAAGGTTATTAATTTTTGCATATTAATTGGGTTGTTGTTGTTGTTGTTATGTGCCGTCGAGTCAGATCCGACTCATAGGACCCCTCCTTGGGTTTCTGAGGCAGTATCACTACAGAAGTAGATTGCCCCATCTTCCTTCCGAGGAGTGGCTGGTGGGTTTGAACCGCCAGTCTTCTGGTTAGCACTCCAGTGCTTTAGGCACTACGCTACCAGAGCTCCCAATTGGGTATCAGTCACCTAATTGAATTCTTTCATTTGCATGAAATGCTAATTAAACAAGTTGCCCTTCTGAGGATCTAATGCCTCTTATGTAGGATAGCAGGAACAAATAAACAAGGAATGATCACTTCTTGGAAAAGAAATTAACAGTTGCCACCAACTCAATTCTAATTCAAGGCGACTCTATGTGGTCAGGTAGAACTGTGCTCTGTAGGGTTTTTGATGGCTGATTTTTTGGAAGTATATAGCCAGGCTTTCCTCTGAGGTGCCTCTATATAAACTTGAACCTCTGACCTTTCAGTTAGCAGCCAAGTGTTTTAACTGTTTGCACCACCCAGGGACTCCTAGACATTGCTTTACTATTGATCTTATTTCTAATGTAATGTACCAAGTCATTGTTCAGCCATTCTTCTGGTCATGGTTGTTATCTGAGTTGTCAACACTATTCTCCAGCCAGTGGAAAGGGGCAAGAGAGCATGGAGGAGCCAGTTCCAATATCTGAAATTCCATACTTGGAAGTGGAATATCTCACTTCTCTTCATATTTTAATAGTCACCTGGATACATCTGGCTGAAAGGGGTGCTGGGTCATGAGACCAGCTACAATTCTATAACAATGGAAAAAAAGAAGAGATTTTGTTTTACTACAATCAGCTTCCCACCACCATGACTAAAAGTCAGGAATTTACACCATAGCCTTGCAAGTAGGCATCTGTTAACCCTTATTTTCTCCTTAGCCTATCTAGAACTCATTTTGTAAGAGGGGGCTTGACTTGACTGGCCAGAGCACATTCCTTTCAAGTAGTCTCTCATTCTCTTTAATTGGTCATCTGCTCTAAAAGTTTCCTAGCTAGTAACTCAGACTCATTGTGTACTTGAGGATAATTAGGGAATGATAGCACCACCCTATATAAGGTTCCTGCCCCAAAATTCCTTTCACTCAGCACTCCACTGAGATGTCAAGCAATCTGTGTTGCAAATCACCTATGAAGACCTGCAATGATTTTATCAAAGGTTAAAATGGAAGAGAAATGAAGATTCTGGGTCATTTTGAAAAAAGCTGACCATAATCATTAACTTCTTTCCCTGGAGAGGTCTTGAAAAATCAATACAGATTCTCAACCACAGTTTCTGGGTTACTTCCAATTGGAAAATCAGGTACTTTTTCTCCATTATGCCAATGCTTCATTTAATTTTATTTCACATTTTCTTCTGTTTCTGTATCTGAGCCAATCCCAATTCACCAGTTATCACTGCCAACCTTCACATAAAAAATTCCCTGAAGTTTGAATAATCACATAACTATTTCCTGGAAAGAGAATCATGATTTCTACATGAAAGTAAAGTTTTATGAGGCAAAAACTCAAGAGTGTGGTTTGTCATTGGCATAAATTTCTCTGATTATGGTCAAATGCAGACCACACTGGAAATCCTCCAAATTAACAATTCTATTGGATCATCTCAAATATGTGAATTAATGAGATCTTTTAGTGGCAAAACTGCTATGAAGGTAATAGTTACTCATCCTTGACAAAAAGAGACTCATCCTTCACCTGGCACCACTATCCTCTATGAATAAGTATGCACCTCAGGAAAGAACTTTAGTAGCAGAGAAGAGGGAATAGAATAGAGATCCAGACAGCCAGGTCAGTGGAATCAACCCCTGGCAACTGATGGGGCAGTACACTGTTTGCAAATGGAGCTGAAAAGCTTTTGACAGGTGATGTGAGCACTGAGTAACAGTCTCCCTCTCTAGCCACATGTCCACGGCCAGTCACTCCAACCCCACTTCTGCCTGATGTGTGGGTCCCAAGTTCTACTCCAGGTCCCAGTGTAGCCTCACTCCAGCACCACAAGTGGCAGTCTTCCCTGGGGCTGGATCTGGCTTTAATATCCTTTGAAGCTACACACATCCTGTCCCCCTCTATAGAGCTAAGTTGTGTTGTTGTTGTTGTTATGTGCCGTCAAGTTGACACCGACTCATAGCGACCCCTCCTTGGGTTTCTGAGGCGGTATCACTATGGAAGTAGATTGCCCAACCTTCCTTCCAAGGAGTGGCTGGTGGGTTTGAACCACCAGCCTTCTAGTTAGCAGTCAAGTGCCTTAGGCACTATGCTACCAGAGCTGTGGAATAGAGCTAAGAGTATGTGTAAAAGAATGTGAGTAGGTATGTTGTACACCTGGGTGAAGGCCTTTATTAGAATCTCAATGTAGTCCACACCCACAAGATACACAGCTTTTAAACAAGAACAGCTGGAGAAAGAAAGCTATTTTCAATGCTAAATACACTATTCTCTTTGAATAACGATTGACTTAAAAGAAGCAAACTTGAATCCTTCTTCAGCTAAACAAGGGGAGAAGATGAAGGGAAGGGAATGGAATCAAACAGAACAGAATGGAAATGGGCCCATTTGTTTTATACATATGCATTATCTCATTAAACTTTCATAACGACCAAATTAAGAAGGTATTTTACAAACCAAGAAACCGGAGTCCAGAGAGGTTTAGTAACTTGCCCAAGAAAGTGGGTGAACCAGCATTTGAGCCTAGATATGTCCCTGGAAACGGTCAAGTGCTCAACTACTAACCAAGTGTTTGGCAGTTTAAACCTACCCAAAGGCTTCTCAGAAGAAAGGCCTGGTGATCTGTTTCTGAAACATCACATCCTTGAAAATCCTATGGAGTGCACTTCTACTGCACACATGTGAGGTCACCATGAGTTGGGAGTGAACTGACAGCAACTGGTTTGGTGATGTTTGATTACAGAATTTACCAAGAAGTCATGATGGCTCTTTAATAAGTGGTTTTGTGTTTGGGCATAAAGGTAAAGAACAAAGATTTCCAAAGAAGTAGTCCAAGGGAACCACTTAAGAATTTGGAAAGGAAACCATACACAGCAATCGCCATTTATTTCTCCTGGGTAATTTGGGCCCACGCCCCATTTTCACAGGGAATTTCTAGTATGTGACCATCAACCATGGAAGCAGAATCAGCTCTGAGCACTCTTCTATGGTTGTGTATCTCTGGATCTTTAATGTGACTCTATGTTCCAGGCACAGATAATGGTAAACACATGGTATAAGCATTCTTTTTAGATTTGTACCACATCAGTAAGTGAAGGTCCCGAACGCTTTATTCCATCCACATCATTAAGGTCAACTCTTCTTTGAGGAGGAAACTCTTCCCCAGTTGTGTTTTGAGTGCCTTGAACCTGAAGGGGCAGCTCTGGTAGCATAGTGCCTAAGGCACTTGACTACTAACCAGAAGGCTGGCAGTTCAAACCACCAGCCACCCCTCGAAAGGAATGTTGGGCAATCTACTTCCGTAGTGATATTGCCTCGGAAACTCAAGGAGGGGTTGCTATGAGTCGGATCCAACTCCACGGCAATGGGTGGTTTTGGGCAACCTGAAGGGCTCATCTTCTGGTACTATATTAGACAATGTTCTGCTGCTGTTCATAAAGTTTTCACTGGTAATTTTTTTTTTTTTTAAGCAGTAGATCATCAGATCCTTCTTCTTAGTCTGTCTTACTCTGGAAGCTCCACTGAAACCTGGAGAGACCCTGCTAATATTTGAAACACCAGTGGCAGACTTTCAGCACTCAAGCCACCCCAGTACTACGAACAGACAAGTGGTGGACTATAAGAAGTAGAGTATGCAACGGATAAGAGGAAGACTCCTAACAACCTGTGATATGCAAATAACACAACCTTGCTTGTTGAAAGCAAAGAAGCATTTACTGATGAAGATCAAAGACTGTGGCCTTCCGGCATAGATTACACTTCAACATAAAGAAATAAAAAATCCTCACCACTGGACCAATAAGTAGCACCGCAATAAATAGGCTGTCAGCGATTTTATTTTTTTCTTAGATCCACAATCAACACTCATAGAAGTAATAGTTAAGAAAAGTATTGTGTTGGGTAAATCAGCTGCAAAAGACCTCTTTACAGTGTTAAAAAGCAAAGATGTAAGTTTGAGAACTAAGTTGTGCCTGATTCAAAGCCATGGCATTATCAAGTGCCTTATATGTATGCAAGGAGCTCTGGTGGTGCAGTGCTTAAAGCATTTGACTGTTAACCAGAAGGTTGGCATTTCAAGCAGTGAGGTTTTTTGTTTGTTTGTTCTCATATGCATGCAAAATCTGGCTAATGGATAAGGAAGACTGAAGAAGAATCTATGCCTTTGAATTATGTTGTTGGCAAAGAATATTAAATATACCATGGACTGCCAGAAGCACAAACAAATCTGTCTTTGAAGAAGTACAGCTAGAATGCTCCCTAGAAGTGAAAGTGGCAGGATTTTATCTCATGTACTTTGGAAATGTTATCAGGAGGGACCAGTTCCTGGAGAAAGACATCATGCTTTGTAGAGAGCGAAACAGAGGAAGACCCTCAACGAGATGGATTGACACAGTGGCTGCAACAATGGGCTCAAACATAGTTACTGTTGTGAGGATGGCACAGGATTGGGCAGTGTTTCATTCTATTGTACACAGGGTCGCTATGAGTTGGAACTGACTTGATGGCACCTAGCAACAGCAACAAATATTGTACATGAATATCCATCTGGTCTCTTGAAAGTTGGGCAGTTCTTTTTCAATGAGACAGTTCTTCAACAATGAGACAGTTCTTCATTGCGTGGATGCTTTTTTTTTTTTTTTTTTTT
>NW_006921642.1:256446-263018 GCF_000298275.1 Orycteropus afer afer
TGGCCACCAGTAGTGCCACCAATCATTATAAAATGTCCCCAGAGATTTATAAAACATTCCCTAAAAGGCAGAATCATCCTTCGTAAGAATCACTGAAATGAAATATTAGGCACAGAGATAAAAAGAAGTAGTAAATTCATAATGTGTTTTGGAGAAATGACTTACAAGTTATATGATCTTCAGCAAAGTATATAATTTACCTTTCTTAGACTCAGTTCTCCTCAGAATGACGGTTGGGCAGTCTACTTCCGTAGAGATACCGCCTCGGAAGACCAAGGAGGGGTTGCTATCTGGAGTTGTATCTGACTCCATGGCAGTGAGTTTGGTTTTTGGTTTTAGACTCAGTTCATCTGTATAATGGAGGATAAAAATCACCTCTTTTTCTCTCTTATTTGGTCAATGTAATTACTGAATGTGATCATGCTCATGAAAGAGATTTTTCTATTTTAAACCCCAATGTGCCACACAAATGTCCTGCAGCGCCCTCTACAGGTCTGCTCTCTCCTTCAGTGTCCTCTGCCCTTTGTCCCCTTATGAAAACTTGCTTATCTTGTCTCATTTTCTTTGGCACAAAAATCTCAATCAATTGACTACTTGGAAAGCAATTAGGAGATTAAATAATACTTAGGCATAAATGAATAATAATAGTAGTCCCCTGGCTACCCAGTGCAGTTACACTTGGCTGCTAACCAAGATTGGCGGCAGAAGTCTACCCAGAGCACCTTGGTGGAAAGGCTTGGTCACCTACTTCTGAAAATAAAATCAGCCATTGAAAACCCTACGGAGCATAGTTTTCTACCATGACACACATGGAGTTACTATGAGATAAGAGTCGACAGGAGAGCAACTGGCTACTGGTCTCTCCAAAAGTATATTTGCATTTTCAGAGAGCTCTGGTAGCATAGTGCCTAAGGCACTTGACTGCTAACCAGGAGGCTGGCGGTTCAAACCCACCAGCCACTCCTCGGAAGGAAGGTTGGGCAATCCTACTTCCGTAGTGATACTGCCTCGGAAACCCAAGGAGGGGTTGCTAGGAGTCGGGGCCGACTCTATGGCAAATAACAACAACAACTCCCAGATATAAAATATGCTACATTGAAAAGGAGACTCTTTAAAGTGGACATGCAGAGTAGTTGGAGAAGTAACTGGGTTTCTGCTGCCCCACAGATTCAGGGATACACAGGCTTGAGGGGAAAGAGCTCAGACTCAGAGGCATGTAAATTGGAGGAGGCTTGGCTCAGCAGTTTTCACTCCTGCAACTTTCATCAAATCATTTAGCCTCACTATGCCAGAGTGCGGGAGCTCTGGTAGCATAGTGCCTAAAAGCACTTGACTGCTAACCAGAAGGCTGGTGGTTCAAACCCACCAGCCACTCCTGGGAAGGAAGATTGGGCAATCTACTTCCGCAGTGATACTGCCTTGGAAACCCAAGGAGGGGCCCCTATGAGTCAGGGCTGACTCAACGGTACATAACAACAACAACAACATGCCATAGTGTCCTTGTCTTTTAAATGGGATAAATAACACCCAATCTAAAGCATTCTTGTGATAATGGGGTGGGCCAATATATGTGAAATTTCTCTACAAATATATGCTATAATTAAATAATGTTATCCTACACAGAGAATTAACTACTTCATGTATAAATAAGAATGGTTTTGCTTCTCTAGGGAAAGGTAGACAGCAAAATAGTTTGCAAGCGGTTGATTCATTGGTGTTTATTTACAAGATCTACTTACACAAATTCCAAGTTCAACTTCTGTCTATTGGACACCCAGTACATAAAAGCATTAACAAATACTGTATTGCTTTAAGGATTAATTATGACTTTACTATTTCAAACTCCATATTGGGAGAAAAAGTCAATTTTAGAACATACAAGTGAGGCCCTGAGGATAATTTCCATACTGAGTCAGAATGATGTAGTGGAAAGAATCACAAACTCTGGTTTTCAGTCCTGGCAAATCTCCCTGCTTTTAAAACATGGGTGTATTTCTATCTTTTTTAAAATTCTACTTAAATATTTTGTTTTTTAACAATTTATTGTGATTTGAGTGAAAGTTTACAGAGCAAACTAATTTTCCATTCAACAAATCATAAACATTTTGTCACATGTCATTGATTACAATGCCCTCAATCTAATATCAATCACCCCACTTTCTCCCTGTGTTTCTCATTTCCATTCCTCCTTCTTTCCTATCCCTGCCTGCCATCTAAGTTTTATCCATAGGCAAATGCTGCCCTTTTGATCTCATGTGGTTGGTTGTTCTAGGGAGTGCACACTGCCCTGGTGCAAAAAGGACAAGGAGGCCACATCTTCTGACCTCCTCTAACCACACAAGAGGAAGACAGAATCACTATCAGTAGCCCAAGGTCTGCAAGGCCAGACATGCTGCCTCCCTCCAGCTCTTTCATCAACCGTTCCTTCCAAAGCACCCACCACCACTCTCCTGAGTTCGATAATTTGCTGCGGTGGCCACATAGAACTCACGGATTAAGGGGTTTATTAGGGAGGCACCAGATTACAATTCAAGCTCAGGAAAAATGCTCAGTCTCTCTCCCAGCCCACTGTCTCTCACCCAACAGTTCTCTCACAGTCTCTCTCCCAGCAGTGCCTGTCTCTTGGTGTCTCTCTCAGCAATGCGTGTCTCTTGTATCTCTTTCCCAGCAGCGCATTTCTTCTCTTTCAACAGCTTTCTTCTCTTTCAACAGAGCATTTCTTCTCAGCAGTACATCCTCTCACCCAGAGTCAGAGAGAGTTCTGCCTCTAGGAGGCCTCCTTTTGAGCTCAGCAAAGTGGCCAAACCAACCAATCTTAACATCAGAATTCTAAGCACCTGAGGGTGAGTCTCCCAGAACATTGTGTTGTGCCACGCCCAACAGAAATAACCCAGGTGGATAACATTTACAATCAGGAGCTCCTCAGTTGCTCATTCCACCACTGAGTTTACAATGACTTATGGGTAGAAAAGCCATACTAAGTAATTCACTACACCGCACCTGGTGTTATGTTCACCTGGTAGATTTGTCTATTGCTTGCCAGAAAAATTGAGTCAACTGGTGTGAGTTTAAGGAGCTCTAGTGCTTAAGACACAGTGCATAAGGCATTTGGCTGCTAACCAGAAGGTCACTGGTTCAAACCCACCTGCCATTCTGTGGCAAGAAAATGAGGCAATGTATTTCCATAGATTTATAGCCTTGGAACCCAATGGGGGTCGTTATGAATCTGAGTCAACTCAACAGCAGTGAGTGAGGGGTGTGTTTGGTTTCAGGCTTGAAAGGTATGTAAGAGTCATAGTCTTAGGGGATCTACTAGTCTCTATCAGACCAGTAAGCCTGGTCTTTTTACGATTTTAAATTTTGTTCTACATTTTCCTCCCACTCTATCCAAAACCTTCCATTGTGATCCCATTGTGACATCCAACTGTGATATCAACAGTGTTAGACGGGCACCATCTAGTTCTGGTCTTAGGGTCAGGGTGGCTGGGGCTCACATGGTCCATTAGTCCCATGGGTATATTTCTTAACTTTTCTGTGTCTCAGGTGTCTTACCTAAAAACTAGGAATAATTACTTACTTACAAATAAAAGCTGCCTCTCATCATTAAGAGAATTAAAGGAGATGATGCATGCATATGAAATTCATTCTGAAATGCAGTCAGATCTTGAGATACTAGTATTTGGTGTATCATCTTCAGAGCAGTGGTTTACAAACATTTTGGATCTCACACCTTTATCAATGAAAATAGGTGAGCAAACACACCCAATGCACAATATGTATTTATAAACTAAAGACATGTACTACTATGTTCACATATTATGTTGTGTTGTTATTGTTAGGTGCCATCGAGTCAGCTCCAACTCATAATGACCCTATGTACAACAGAACACTGAGCTGCCCTGCACCAGTCTCACAATCCTTGCTATATCTGAGCCCATCATTGCAGTCACTGTATCAATACATCTTGTTTAGGGCCTTCCCCTTTTTCACTGACCCTCCACTTTACCAAGCATGATATCCCTCTCCAGGGAACAGTCCCTCTGACAACATAACCAAAGTAGGTGAGATGAAGTCTGGCCATTCTGGCTTCCAAGGAGCATTTCAGTTGCACTTTATCCAGGATAGATGTGTTAGTTCTTCTGATAGTCCATGGTACTTTTAGTATTCTCCACCAACACAACTCAAAAGTATTAGCTTTTCTCAAGTCTTCCTTATTAATTGTCCAGCTTTCACAAGCATATGAGGTGATTGAAAATACCATGGCTTGGGTTACGCACACCTTAGTCTTCAGAGAGACATCTTTGCTCTTCAGCACTTGAAAGAGGTCTTTGCAGCAGATTTACCCAGTGCAATATGTCATCTGATTTCTTGATTACTGCATCCATGGGTATGGTACTTGATTATGGAACCAGGTAATACGAAATCTTTGACAACTTCAGTCTTTTCTCCATTTATCATGATGTTGCTTCCTGGTCCAGTTGTGAGGATTTTTTGTTTTCTTTATATAGAAGTGAAATCCATACTGAAGACTGTTGTCTTCAGTCTTCATCAGTAAGTGCTTCAAATCATCTTCATTTTCAGCAAGCTGGGTTGTGACATCTGCATATCTCAGGTTGTTAATGAATATTCCTCCAGTCTTGATGCCATGTCCCTCTTCATATAGTCCAGCTTCTCAAATTATCTGCTCGGTGTACAGATTGAATAAGTATGGTGAAAGGATACAACCCTAACACATGCTTTCTCTAATTTTAAACCATTCAGTATTCCCTTGTTCTGTTTTAATGACAGCCTCTTGGTCTATGTCCAGGTTCCTCATGAGCACAATTAAGTATTCTAGAATTCTCATTTTTTTCAGTGTTAATCATAATTTTTTATGATCCACATAGTCGAATGTCTTTGCATAATCAATAAAACACAGGTAAATATCTTTCTGTTATTCTTTGCTTTCAGCTAAGATTTGTCTGACATCAGCAATGATAAGCCTCATTCCGTGTCCTCTTCTGAATCCAGCTTGCATTTCTGGAAGTTCCCTGTCAATGTACTGCAGCATTTCTCAAGTTGAAAGAACTGAAGAAAAAATTTAAGCCTCAAGATGCAATATTGAAAGATTCTATGGGCAAAATGTTGAATGATGCAGGAGACATCAAAAGAAGATGGAGGGAATACACAGAGTCACTGTACCAAAAAGAATCGGTTGATGTTCATCCATTGAGGAGGTGGCATATGATCAAGAACCAATGGCAGCAAAGAAAGAAGTCAAAGCTGCACTGAAGAAATTGGCAAAAAATAAGACTCCAAGAATTGATGGAATATCCACTGAGATGTTTCAACAAACAGATGTCCCCCTGGAGGCACTCACTTGGCTATGCCAAGAGATTTGGAAGACAGCTACTTGGCCAACTAACTGGAAGAGATTCATATTTGTATCCATTCCAAAGAAAGGTGATCCCACAGAATGTGGAAATTATCGAACAATATCATTAATATCACATGCAAGTAAAATTTTACTGAAGATAATTCAAAAACAGTTGCAGCAATATATTGACAGAGAAGTTCCAAAAATGCAAGCTGCATTCAGAAGAGGACGTGGAATGAGGGATATCATTGCTGATGTCAGATGGCTCTTGGCTCAAAGCACAGAATACTAGAAAGATGTTTACTTGTTTTTTTTTTTTTTTTTACTATGCAAAAGCATTTGATTGTGTGGATTATAACAAATTATGGATGATATTGAGGAGAATGGGAATTCCAGAACGCTTAATACTACTTATGAGGAACCTGTACACAGACCATGAGGCTGTCATTCAAACAGAACAAGGGGATATTGCATGGCTTAAAATCAGGAAGGGGGTGCGTCAGGGTTGTATCTTTTCACCATACTTATTCAATCTGCTTGCTGAGCAAATAATCCAAGAAGCTGGACTATATGAAGAAGAATGTGCCATCAGGATTGGAGGAAGAATCATTAACAACCTGCGATACTCAGATGCAGCAACTTTGTTTGCTAAAAGGGAGGATGACTTGAAGCACTTACTGATGAAGATTGAAGACTACAGTCTGCAGTATGGATTATACCTCAATACAAAGAAAACAAAAATCCTCACAGGTGGAACAGTAAGCAGCATCATGATAAATGGAGAAACAATTGAAGTTGTCAGAGAGTTCATATTACTTGGTTCTATAATCAGCATCAATGGAAGCAGCAGCCAAGAAATCAGACAACATATTGCACTGGGCAAATCTGCTGCAAAAGACCTCTTTCATGTGCTGAAGAGCAAAGATGTCTCCTTGAAGACTAAGGTGCGCCTAACCTGAGCTATGGTATTTTCAATCGCCTCATATGCGTGCGGGAGCTGAACAGTGAACGTTGTTGTTGTTGTTGTTGTTATATACCGTCCAGTCGGATCCTACTCATAGCAACCCCTCCTTGGGTTTCTGAGGCAGTGTAAATTGCCCAGCCTTCCTTCCAAAAAGTGGCTGGTGGGTTTGAACCACCAGCCTTCTGGTTAGCAGTCAAGTGCCTTAGGCACTACACTACCAGAGCTCCTGAACAATGAATAAGGAAGACCAAA
>NW_006921642.1:264418-271749 GCF_000298275.1 Orycteropus afer afer
GGTAGCTGGGCACCATCTAGTTCTTCTGGTCTCATAGTTGTATAGGTTGCAGATCGGATGGTGTACCAGTCGCTAGGACTGATTGTTTCCTTTAATTTTGGTTTTCTTCTTTCTTCTTGACGAGGAGAGACCCGTTGTTGCATCTAGATGGCAGCTTCCTAGCTTTTAAGGTGTTGAAGCATTTCAGTGGGTATTCTGTCAATTCCTAGAGCCTTGTTTTTTACCAATTCTTTCAATGTAGCTTGGACTTCTTCCTTCAGTACCATTGGTTCTTGACCATATGTCATCTCCTGAAATAGTTGAACATCAACCAATTCTTTTTTATACAGTGACTCATGTGTATTCCTTCCATCTTCATTTGATGTTTTCTGCATCATTCAATATTTTGCCCATAGAACTTTTCAATATTTCAACTTAAGCTTGAATTTTTTCTTCAATTCTTTCAGCTTAAGAAATGCCAA
Organism: Orycteropus afer afer; assembly: GCF_000298275.1. Lineage (NCBI taxonomy): Eukaryota > Metazoa > Chordata > Mammalia > Tubulidentata > Orycteropodidae > Orycteropus > Orycteropus afer. Next base: position 264,880 of record NW_006921642.1, read on the forward strand.
GTGTGTTCTTCCCATTTGCTTTTCTAACTCCAGGTCTTTGCACATTTCATTATAATACTTTACTTTGTCTTCTCAAGTTGCCCTTTGAAATCTTCTGTTCAGCTATTTTATTTCAGCATTTCTTCTTTTTGCTTTAGCGACTTTCTGTTCAAGGGCAAGTTTTAAAGTCTTTTCTGACATTCATTTGGTCTTTTCTTCCTTTTCTGACTTGTTAATGACCTTTTGCTTTCTTTATATGTTATGTTCTTGATATCCCACAACTTGTCTGGTTTTCAGTCATTGGTATTCAATGTATCAATTCTGTTCTTTAGATGATCTCTACATTCAGGTGGTATATATTCAAGGTCATATTTTGGCTCTCGTGGACTTGTTTTATTTTTTTTCAGCTTCAACTTGAACTTGCATATGAACAATTGATGGTCTGTTCCACAGTCAGCTTCTGGCCTTGGTTTGACTGATGATAGTGAGCTTCTCCATTGCCTCTTTGCACAGATATAGTCTATTTGATTTCTGTGTATTCCTTCTGGTGATGTGTATTCTGTCTGGTGGGGTCCACATGTATAGTTGCCATTTACATTGTTGGAAAAAGGTATTTGCAACGAATAAGTCATTGATCTTGCAAAATTCTATGATTTGATCTCCTGTGTCATTTTTTATCACCAAGGCCATATTTTTCAACTACCGATACTTCTTCGTCTCCAACTTTCACATTCTAATCACCAGCAATAATCAATACGTTTTTAACATTTTATTGTGGTTTTGGTGCAAATTTACAGAGCAAAGTTGTTTTATATTCAATAGTTCATGCACATTTGATTTCATGCCCCTATTTCCATCCCTAGGAGCTCTGGTAGCATAGTGCCTAAGGCACTTGACTGCTAACCAGAAGTCTGGCGGTTCAAACCCACCAGCCACTCCTCGGAAGGAAGGTTGGGCAATCCTACTTCCATAGTGACACTGCCTCAAAAACCCAAGGAGGGGTCGCTATGAGTCAGGGCTGACTCGATGGCAAATAACAACAACAATTACCATCCCTGACAATAACAAACTTTCCTCCCCTCCTGTCCCTGTGGCTAACCCCTCCCTGTGCCCTTCTTAACTATGCATTCCTGCCTGTCCAGCTTTCCCTCTATGTGAATGCTGCCCCTCTGGTGTCTCATGACTGATTGCTCTAAGGGGTGCATCTCCCTAGAGTAGATGAGTGCATCACCCTGGGGTAGATGTTCTGCATGTAGGTCTTTCTGCTGTTGGGCTGGGAGCCAATTCATGGGAATGAGTCCATTTCTAGGTCCAAAGAGCAACCCGGAGCCATAATCTCAGGGATTCCAGTAGACTCTACCTGACCAGTATTCTGGTCATTTTTGTGGTTTTGAATTTTGTTTCACATTTTTCCCCCTACTCTATTAAAAAAAAAAAAACCTCACTGCCATTGAGTCAACTCAACTCTTAGCAACCCCTTCTTGAGTTTCCAAAGTGGTATATAGTATCCATACAGATACCGCCTCAGAAACTGAAGGAGAGGTTGCTATGAGTCAGATTTGACTCGACGGCAGTGAGTTTGATTTTTTTTTTTGGTTATCTGTACAGAAGTAGATTGCCCAATCTTCCTTCCAAGGAGTGACTGGTGGGTTTAAAGCACCAGCCCTCCAGTCAGCAGTCAAATGCCTTAGGCACTACACCACCAGAGGTCCCAATAAACTCTATCCAGGATCTCCAACTTTGATCCCTTTCCAAATGGTTGGCATTGGTAGCTGGGCACCATCTAATTCTTCTGGTCTTGGGGTCACGAGGCTGAGGTCTTCATGGTCCATCTTATCCTTGGACTAATTGTCTCCAGATGCCTTTTATTTTCTTCACTCTTCTTTGATTCAGATGAGAGGAGACCAATAGTTGCATCTTAGATGGCCACTCAAAAGCTTTTAAGACCCCACTCACTACTCACCAAAGTAGGTTGTAGAACAAGATTTTTATGTACTATGTTGTGCCAATTGAGCATGATGTTCCCCAAGACTATGGTCCCAAGTTGGCAGGCCCAGTGATTCTCTTTCAAGGTTTTTGGTTGTCTCTGAGAAGGTACTCCAACTCTGCCTTCTGTTGCTTCTGTAATGTATGTTGCTAATTTTGTAGCACAAGTGCATATGTAAGATTATCTTCAGCCAGATCTATCCTTGGTCTAGGGTATATTCCTGTTTGTCTACCCCCACCTGATCTCCTCACCTGTCTATGCATTTATCCATAGCTTGATGTTTGGTGTTAGTGGTAATGCAATATTGTGCTTATACTGCTATTTGCCTCTGTTGTCTATATCTTATGTGCATATTGTATGAACCCATTATTGTAAAAAGTCAAGGAAAGGTTTACGTAGGGAAGGAAATTCACTTTATTGGTTACTGGGGAGAGGAGGGAAGGGAAGGGAAAATTTCAGACTAGTTGGGGGTTGCATGTTGATTTGGGTGAGGAGAGGGACGGTATAGAGTCTGTGACCAACATGATGATATTTGGGGAAAGGATGGACACTGAAACTTGCACATAAGAAATAATTAATACATCTTGATTACATGTTTGGTTAATTGCAGACCGCAGAAATTGGTTAAAAAAAATCTTGAATTTCTTCATCTTTCGCTTTGGTGGTTGGCTCGTACATTTGAATAATAGTTGTATTAACTGGTTTTCCTTGTAGGCTTATGGATATTGTCCTATCACTAACAGCACTGTGCTTCAGAATAGATCTTGAAATGTTCTTTGTTAGGATGAATGAGATGCCATTCCGCTCCAATTTGTCATTCCCAGCATAGTAGACCATATAACTGTATGATTCAAATGGCCGATACTAGTCCATTTTAGCTCATTAATGCCTAGAATATCAATCCTTATGCCTTCCATTTCATTTTTGACAACTTCGAATTTTCCTAGATTCATACTTTGTACATTCCAATTCCAATGATTAATGAATGTCTGCAGCTGTTTCTTCCCATTTTGAGTCATGTCTCATCAGTGAAAGAAAGTCTTAAAGGCTTTACTCCATCCATATCATTAAGGTTGACTCTACTTTGAGGAGGCATCTCTTCCCCCTTCATATTTTGAGTGCCTTCCAACCTGAGGGGCTTAACTTCTGGCACTGTATCAATGTTTCATGGCTCTTCATAAACTTTTCTAATAATTTATCAGACAGTGTTTCACTGCTATTCATAAGGTTTTCAGTGGCCAATTCATTCAGAAATGGATGGCCCTGTCCTTCTTCCCAGTCTGTCTTAGTTTGGAAGCTCCACTAAAACCTGTCCACCACGAGTGACCCATTAGGTATTTGAAATACTGGTGATATAGCGTCCAGTCTCATAGCAACATGCAAGCCACCACAGTATGACAAACTGACAGGTGACTGGGGGTCTGTAATGATTGCAACCTGGGCAATACTGTAAAGCAGTTCTACTCTTTCCTACAGGGTCACTATGAGTCAGAATCAACTCAATGGCAACATGTTGAATTTTTTTTTTTTTTTAATGTAATCAGAATAATTCTGTGGTACAAAATATTTTCAACCCCTACCTTATTACAGGGAGCTCTGGTAGCATAGTGGCTAAGACACTTGCCTGCTAACCAGACGGCTGGCGGTTCAAACCCACCAGCCACTCCTCGGAAGGAAGGTTGGGCAATCCTACTTCCGTAGTGATACTGCCTCGGAAACCCAAGGAGGGACTCGACGGCACATAACAACAACCTTATTACAAAGTGTTATAAATATTTTTTCATATTTTAATGTCTTCTTTTTAAGAAATGGAAATAATCATATTGGTGATATCCTGTAATAGTTGGAGAACTTTTGCCTTCAATGGCTTGGCTTAATACTTGCTTAAGAAGGGTACAATAAGAGTTTCACATGTGTTGTTATAACTGTAATGTTACCTCAAAATCTTTTTCTTTTTTACTTCAGTCAATAAAGTTGGATACAGTTTTTCCATTTTAATAAACAATTTATTATTAAGAATATATATTCTACAGCACATCTTTCTCTAGAAACATGTATTTTTTAAAATCAAAACTTTGAAAGAGAATACTGCAAATACCATGAATCTACAGATAATGGAGACATCTATATGGGCTCCATATGTGGTGCAAATGGTTAATGCACTTGGCTGCTAACCAAAAGGTGCATGTCTATTCCACCCAGAGATGCCTCAAAAGAAAGTCCTGGTGATCTTCTTCTAAGGAATCATCCTTTGAAACCCTATGGCGCACAGTTTAACTCTGACACACATGAGATCATTGTAAGTCAGAATCAACTGAAAGACAACTGGCTTGAATTTTTTTTTTTTTTTTTTGTAAACCTGGATGAGAAAGAGGATATTTGCATAGTGTCAAAGTGTCGCCCCACAAACATTTATTAATTACAAAAGGGAAAATAGTAACTTTACAATGAAGAAAGCTTGCAGATAATCCAAAAACACCAAACTCACTGCCATAGAGTCCATTTCGACTCATAGCAACCCCTCCTTTGGTTCCCGAGGTTCCCCCAATCTACTTCTCTATGGAAGTAGATTGCCCAGCGATCAACATCAACATCACTAGTTGTGAGGCATCAACATTGTATGCTCCATGATATGATACAATGAGGAGGGCACAACATGTCTTCTGTGGTATTTTTGCCAAAAATGTTGTTTAACCTCAATCTATTCATGAGAAGATACAAGACAAACCCAAAGTGACAGGGGAAGAAAAAAAAAACAAAAAACTCACTGCTATCTAGTTGATTTGACTCATAGCAACCCCTCCTTGGGTTTCCAAGGTGATAGCTCTACAGAAGTAGATTGTCCAATCTTCCATCCCAGGAGTGGGTGGTGGGTTTGAACCACCAGCCTTCTGGTTAGCAGTTAAATGCCTTAGGCATTATGCCACCAAAGTGAGAAACATTCCGAAAAAATAACTGGCCAGTAATCTTCCAAAGTGTCAAAGTCATGAAAGACAAAGAAAGAGTGAGGAGTTATCCCAGATTGGCAGACACTAAGCAATACAATAACAAAATGCAGTGTGGGATATTGGATTGGATCTTGATACAAAAAAAGCATAAGTGGGAAAACTGGAGAAATTCCTATCAGGTCTATATATTAGTTAAAAGTATTATATCAATGATAATTTCCTAGTTTCATTCATTATACTGTGATTATATAAGTAGCATAGTGGCTAAGACACTTGCCTGCTAACCAGACGGCTGGCGGTTCAAACCCACCAGGCACTCCTCGGAAGGAAGGTTGGGCAATCCTACTTCCGTAGTGATAACTGCCTCGGAAACCCAAGGAGGGGTCGCTATGAGTCGGGGCCGACTCGACGGCACATAACAACAACAACAACAGGGGCTCTGGTGGCATAGTGCCTAAGGCACTTGACTGCTAAGCAGAAGGCTGGGGGTTCAAACCCTCCAGCCACTCCTCGGAAGGAAGGTTGGGCAATCTACTTCTGTAGTAATACTGCCTTGGAAACCCAAGGAGGGGTCGCTATGAGTTGGATCTGACTCCACAGCAGTGAGTTTGGTTTGGTATGTAAGTATTAACATTAGGGTAAGCTGAGTGAAGGGTATGGGGAAACTATTACTTTTGCAATTATTTTTATAAATCGGAAGTTATTTTAAAAAAGAAAGCTCAAAAACAAACATCTGTATTTTTATCCAACTATGTAGCAAATTTCCCATGCTGTGTAATATGTCCTATCCTATTTATTTCAGTCTTCAGTAATTTTTCTACACACATTCCAACAGTATTTTATGACAAAGGAATGCATTTTAGTGTGTCACTATATTATTTTCTTAATATTTTAGCTATTTTGAACACAGTTGGAAGTGTTTCTTTAAAGGTATTTGACTAAAATAGCTATTAAATTAGAAAACATGAGAGGCTTCTGTAAATTCAGCAAACATTGAGTGAGTTTTTGTAATATTCTGTGTTTAAAAACCCACTGCCATGGAGTTGAATCTGACTCATAGTGACACAGTAGGGCAGGATAGAACTGCTTCATTGAGTTTCCAAGGCTATGAATCTTTGGAAGCAGATTGTCACATCTTTCTCTCATGGAGCAGTTGATAGGTTTGAACAACCAACCTTTTGGTTAGTAGCTGAGTGCTTGACCACTGAACCTCTAGGGTTCCTTTTTCTGTGTTTTGTTGTTGTTGTTGTTATTTGCCGTCGAGTCGGCCACAACTCATAGCGACCCCTCCTTGGGTTTCTGAGGCAGTATCACTACGGAAGTAGGATTGTCCAACCTTCCTTCCGAGGAGTGGCTGGTGGGTTTGAACCACCAGCCTTCTGGTTAGCAGTCAAGTGCTTTAGTCACTATGCTAGCAGAGCTGTGTTTAGGATCTTATAATTTCAAATATCCTTAAAAGTGTAAAAGTTTTGATTTTCAGTTGTGTTTTGCTAATCTTTGATGATTTCATACTATTATAAGTTACTCTATCAAGATACAACAGACACTTAGGGTGAAGGGTTTCATTAATGACTGTGAATGTAAATTCCTAATTCAAAGGGTGTTGATAATTTTGAATTTTGTGGCCTTTTTGTCAGACTTTTTTTTTTTTTTTTTTAGGTTGTCATTGATTTACCCTGGATAGTGGCCAAAGAAAAGCTTATACTGAGAGTAGAAGTGCTACCTTGCCATCATCTTGTTATTTACTTGGGATGGCTTCATTAATATTATCACCAATCTGTGATTTAAGTGCAGGATTCTTTTTATGTCAATGTTGCACTTTAGAAAGATTGTTGTTGTTGTTGTTAAGTGCTGTCGAGTCATTTCCGACTCATAGCGACCCCATGCACAGCAGAACGAAACACTGCCCTATCCTGCGCCAGCCCCACAATCCCTGCTATACTTGAGCCCATCATC
>NW_006921642.1:271849-289028 GCF_000298275.1 Orycteropus afer afer
ACCCCATGCACAGCAGAACGAAACACTGCCCTATCCTGCGCCAGCCCCACAATCCCTGCTATACTTGAGCCCATCATCGCAGCCACCGTATCAATCTATCTCCTTGAAGGCCTCCCCCTCTTTCGTTGACCCTCCACCCTACCAAGCATGATATCCTGGTTTTAAGGAAAGATTACTTTCCTTAAAACCAGATAATATAATTTATAAATCCAACAAAACAGACAAAGCTAAGCTACTTACTAGATTCTGAATTAAAACTATAAATCTACCACTGTCAAACCCCTCTGATTGTGAACTCCTCACTTATCCCCAATGACAAGTGTCCATCCATGGTGACAAGGGACCATCTGGCATATTAAAACAGTGAGTGGCCCCATGTCATTCTGAATATTAAATGTTGGTAAAATTCATTTCCTTATTTTTAAAATTAAATATAAATAGAAGAGCAAATTCTTTTTTTCCGATTCCCTAAAGCTATGCTGTCTAAAAAAGTAGCCGCCTGCCATCTGTGGCTATTTAAATTTAACTGTAAATTAATCATAATTGAATAAAACTAAAATTCAGGTCTTCATTCATACTAGCCACATTTCAAATGCTCAACGGCCATGTGTGACTAGTGGCTACCATATTGCACAGGGCACATACAGAACACTTCCATCACTAAACAGTGATGCTCCAGTGGACTGTCCTGTGCAACATGCTCTGTAGCCTGCTGTGTGAGAGTGCCACTGAAGATCTAATTGACATGAGACCACACAGTTACAGTCACTGCACAGAGTCTGTCTACAAGTCCAGGGTTGGGGAAGTCTTCCATGCTAAAGGCATCTCCCTTTCAACCACCCCTTCATTTGCCAGGGAGACCCAATGAGGCTCTTGGAGGCTCTCTGTGGGGTATGTGAGAGCCAGGCATACTCCATGAAGCTCCTCCACCTCTGACTGGAGACCGGCATTCACTTCAGCAACATCTGAAAAGACCAGCCATTACCATGGGTCCAATTCCCAGTAAATCAAAGCTAACAGCTCAAGTGCCAAAGCAGAGAGAGAATTAGTATTTGTTCTGTGGTTTATTAAGGGGCAACTTATTAAAATGTCAAAGAAATACAGTTCTAAGTAGAAACCTTTAAAAAATGTAACCAAGTCAACTAAATGGAAGAAAAGGAGTATGTGCCAGATATATGCTTAATATGGGGAGTGAGGATAGGGAAAGTGAGGGTTATTCTGGAAGATGTGAGAGAGGGCTCCAATTACAGAGAACCAAGACGCAAAGGACAAGATGAAGCATTATCAAATAAATTCTGACTACTCTACAATTTAGCCAAAAAGGCTGGACCCACAGCAAGCTTTTCACATGGTTGAAAGTACCAAATTGGCATATTCTTGTCTACTTTTCCAGCACAAAGTATTGTTTCTCTGGGCAAGAAGGCAAACAACGCTTTCCAAACCTGGAAAAATTAGATCTGTGGAAGCTCAGGAACCAATCAAACAAGAAGCCAGCAGCCCAAATCCCATACCTAATGAAAAGGCAAAATCTTTCTCTGAATAAATGACTCATTCTCTGGAGTCCCACTCTGAATGTTCAGGAAAGAGAAGTCTCAGGACGAACACACAGTCATTACATTTCCATCTGTAATAGTGAAGGGAAGGGAAACAATGATGAAAAATAGTTCAGTAGGAAAAAAAAAATTCCCTGCCCATTTCTCACAAGGCAAACAATGGAGAATATGATGAAGTTGGAACTCTTTTCATTTGCTTTTGGCCTTGTAGATCTGATTCTGGAGGGAAAAATAAAGAAGTACAGTTTGAATATCTTGCTGCTGTTGTATGTCAAGTCTATAGTTCATTTCTGTAACAGGAAATAACATCTGTTTTTATTCAGGGACCAAATAATATCTTTCAGTCTGGCAGAGCAAATGGGTTTTGTTTTACTGGCAAACTGAACATGATGCCTTATAAATTTGAAGCTAACACCTTTTTCTTAACTTGTCTTTTATGCTGACATATTGGAAAACAAAAGTTTTTATATTCTTCCCTCTATGCTTGGTGCTGTAACTTCCCTTAGCACTAAATGGGATTTCATCAGCTCAGGGGAGATTCAGACCATGAAGTGGGGAACCTGATGTTGTATCCAGTCTGTCTCCTCCAAAAATCCAAGTTCACTGCCATTGAGTTGATTCTGACTCATAGTGACCCACACTGGGTTTCCAAGTCTGTAAGTCTTTATGGAAGCAGACTGCCTCACCTTTCTTCCATGGAGCAGCTGATTGGCTTGAATCACTGACCTTTTAGTTAGCAGCCTTAACCATTGTACTGCCAGAGCTCCTTAGCCTATTTCCTAGTACCCTGAAATCTTCCACCCAAACCATCCTTTCTCTCACACAAAGCTACCAAATCAGTTCACCTGATTTTCTTTCTTTCTTTCTTTCTTTTTTTTTTTTTGAAAGCTTGGAGCTTATCTCTACACAGGCTGTAAAGTCTCAAGATATTGTACATATTATATACTTTAAAAAAATTTTATTGTGATTCAGGTGAAAGTTTACAGAGCAAATTCATTTTCCATATAGAAGTTCATACACATTTTGTTTCATGACATTTGTTGCAATTCCCCACAGTAACAGCTCTCTTCCCACTTCCTCCTTGTAGTTACCTCTTTCCTGTGTTGTTTCCTTCCATGCTTCTCAGCCCTGAGAGCTATCTCCCTGTGCAAACACTGCCCTTCTGTTCTCCCACAATTGCCTACTCCAATCCAAGGAGGGTATCTACCTGATGTAAATGTTCACCCCATATACCTATCTATTGCTTGGCTGAAAGCAACAGGAGTGAGTTCCAGACCTGAAGGGTAACTAGGGACCATAGTCTCAGAGGTCTTACCAGGCTCTTTTAGACTAGCAAACCTGGTTGATTTTTTTCTGATTTTGAGTTTTGTTCCACATTGTTGTCCCACTCTCTCTGGGATCTCCTGTACTAATTCCTCTCTGCATGATTGACAGTGGTAGCTGGGCACCATCTAGTTCTTCTGGTCTCATGGTCATATAGGCTGAGGATCACATGGTGTACCAGTCCCTTGGACTAATTGTTTCCATGCATCTTTCCTTTTCTTTGCTCTGGAGGAGAAGAGACCCTCCTAGATGCACCTGGATGGCTGCTTGCAAGCTTTTAAGACTCCAGTCATTACCCACCAAAGTAGGATGTAGAACAATGTTTTTGCAGTTCACCTCTTTTGTCCTAATGCTACATGCCCCTTCCTCACTTAAAATCATAGTGATGAAGCTGAAAGACAAACAAGGGAAGAGAAGGGAACTGAATAGCTTTTTTTAAAAAATTGACATATATAGTATATCCAAAAAGCATATATGTAGTATGCCAAAAATCCACTGTCATAGAGGATTGTGAGGCTGGCACACAACCGGGCAATGCTTCATTCTGTTGTACATAGGGTCACTATGAGTCAGAGCCAACTCAACGGCACCTAACAAAAGCCACAAATCTTAAGTGTATAGCTCCATGGTTTTTCATTTAAATTTATATATAGATCAAGGAGTCCTGGTGGTTCAATGGCTAAGTACTTAGTTGCTAACTGAAAGGTTGGCAGTTCAAACCCACCCAGGGGCTCTGTGGGAGAAAGACCTGGTGGTCTGCTTTCATAAAGATTACAGCCAAGAAAACCCTATGGGCAGTTCAACTCTGTCAAATAGAGTTGCTATGAGTTGGAATCAACTTAATGGCAGCCAACAACAACATGTGTATATGCTGACATACATGTATATATATATATATATATATATACATATACACATATACTGGTCAACACATAAAACATTTCCAGCACAAAGAAGATTCTTTCATACACCTTTCCAATATATTATCCATCCTATTCCAGAGGTAGCCACTATTCTGATTTACATAAATATTGATTACTATGACACAGGTGCTATTTCAGGTGTTTCACATATAACATTTCATTTGACCTCACAATAAGTCTGTGCATTAGATGACATGTGGGGTTGAATAACTTGCCTAAGAAGGTTCAACAAGATCATGGCAAAGCCAGGATCAGAATAATTCTAATAGCTGTCATTTAGTGTCTCTGAATATGCTGAATAAATGATGTGAGATGGTGTACTACATGAAGAAGAACATAGCATCAGGATTGGAGAAAGACTCATTAACAACCTGTGGTATGCTGATGACACAATGTTGCTTGGAGAAAGGCAAGAGGATCTAAAGCACTTACTAATGGAGATCAAAGACTACAGTCTTCAGATTGGGTTACACCTCAACATAAAGAAAACAAAAATTCTCACAACTGGGCCAATAAGCAGCATCATGGTAAATGGAGTAAAGATTGAAGTTTTCAAGGATTTATTTTTACTTGGATCCACACTCAATGCCCATGGAAGCAGCAGCCAAGAAGTCAAACAACATATTGCATTGGGTAAATCTGCTGCAAAGGATCTCTTGAAGTGTTAAAAGGCAAAGACGTCACTTTGAAGACTAAGCTCCTGAACCCAAGACATGGTATTTTCAAGCACCTCATATGCATGCAAAAGATGGACAATGAATAAGGAAGACCTAAAAATTGATGCCTTTGAATTATGGCATTGGCAAAGAATAAACTATAGACTGCCAGAAGAGTGAACAAATCTGTCTTGGAAGAAGTGCAGCCAGAATGCTCTTTAGAAGTGAGGATAGTGAGACTTCTCACAGACTTTGGAAATGTTATCAGGAGAGACCAGTCCTGGAGAAGCACATCATGCTGAATAGAGGTTCAGTGAAAAAGAGGAAGACCCTCAACAAGATGGATTGACACAGTGGCTACAACAGGCTCAAGCATAGCAAGGGTTGTGAGGACAGTGCAGAACAGGCAGTGTTTTGTTCTGCTGTACGTAGGGTTGCTGAGTTGGAACTGACTTGATAGGACCTAACAACAACAACAATGTACAAGAACAATGCTGGCAGCTCTACTCATTATAATGGCTTTACCAGGTAGATGCTTACTGTTTATGTTTTACATATAAGAAAACTGAGACCTCTAAAGACTAAGCAACTTTGCCCAAATCACTCAGCTAGTGACAGAATTCAGATTTTATCCCAGATCTGTCTGATGTTTTTCCTCAACCTGTTGCCTTCTGAATTTTCATTCCTGGCTCCCAGCCCTGATTCTCACCATTACAATGTGTTCACACTTCCACTGGCTTTCAATGATATTCATCCACCATGGAGATCTGTAAGTTCCCATAGGGAAGTGAGGAAAGCTTGCTCATGGGCCTGACAGCCCAAACCCATGTTGTAACTCCTCCAGCCTGCAGTCCCTTGGACAGGCCCTGCTGGTGCAGGCCAAGGTGCACTGTAGCCAGCTCATAAAGCATCATAAAGGACCATGAAAGCTGATTCATTGTGTCTCTTCCCAACCCTGAGCTCAGTGATGTCAGGTTGGTAGCTTTAAATCAGAAAATGCAAGGAATCAGAGCTCCTTCCCCCTTTTCCTGCCAGAGATCCTGTAGTTAAACATTATCAGCACATAACTATGCAAGCCCCACTCAGGACAATGGTTAACCTGAGGCTGTGGGGTCAGGATCACCATTAGGAAATGCCTAGGCCTAACTCTGAGGATTTTTTAATTCCCAAACGTCAGTGATGCTTGGACAATAGAAACCTCCTCACCAGATTGTTCAATTGCAGATTCCTCTTTTGTTTTTCCCCATCTTAAGCATATTCTCTACCCTGAAAATTTGCCTATCATACTCATCCTTCCTTCCTCCTACCAGTAACCTTATTAATATTTTTTTAGTGCAATCAGTCACCCTGAAATCCTAGCCCACCATGTTTTCCCAGGCTCCTTGGACTTGCTCTCACACCTCAGCCACAAGTCTCCCAGCACTGTTCTAAGAAATCCATTTTTGGACCCTTGGATTTTGAGCCTCCCTTTTATTAAATCTCAGTATCTGCCTCAGTTGTTATTTTGTTCATTACTTTCACCTGAGAATACCTGGTTACTTTAGAAGAGGACTCTCATAGCACCTAGACGAGTCCCTGAGTGGTGCAAATGGTTAAGCATTCGCCTACTAGGCAAAAGCTTGACAGTTCAAACTCACCTGAAGGCATCTCACAACATGATTCTGGCAGTCTGCTTCTGGAGGGTCACAGCCTTATAAACCGTATGGAGCATTTCTACTCTACACACATAGGTTTGCCATGAGTCAGAATCTACTCGATAGGCAACTTAATAACAGGAACAGGAACTCTAACATCCTCCAAACCTATCCCATCAGGCCAGTCTCTGAACACCTAGTAACTTTAGGAGAAGATAGGATTTGACTTCAGAATAAAAGTTCATTTAGATCTTATGACCCAGCAATTCCATTCCTATGTATATATCCTAGAGATAAAAGAGCAGTGACATGAATGGAAATGTGCACATCCATGTTAATTGCAGTATTATTCACAGTAGCCAAAATAGTGCTGATCAATGGACAAATGGATAAAAAAAAAAATCATGATAAATACATACGATGGAATACTATGCAACAATAAAAAAAACAATGAGTCTACAAAACATCTTTTAACATGGATGAATCTGAAGACATTACACTGAGTGAAATAAGTCAAACACAAAAGGTCAAATATCACCTGACACCAGTTTTGTAAAGAGTCAAGAATAGGTATACAAATGGAGAGCGACTGCAGTAGTTAGGTTTGTGTGTCAACTTGACTGGGCCTGGTTGGGTGGCTGGGCAGCTGGTGGTAGTTATTCCCCATGATGGGACTGGCAATCAACTCCATGGTGGGATCTACCACAAGCATCTGAGCAATTGCCTTTGGGATGTGGTCTGCTTCCTGTGTATAAGGAGAAGCCTTGGGAATGGTCTCTAGCCTATGGCACTCTTGGACCTGTATATAGCTGTGTCATTTTTCAGCAGCCTGCCATGTTCTGCTGACCTTGGGACTTACAATGGACTTAAATTAATGGCCTGCCGTGTGATTTGGTAATATCGGGACTGTGCCTTTTTACTTGTCAACCTTGGGCTTGGCAGCCTTACCAGCCAGCAGCTGTCTGAGTGAAGAAAAGCCTCCAGCTTCAGTGGGCCATGAGCTAGAAGCAGAGCTGAAGCCCAAGGCTGAGGGGCTTTCACCCAGCCCCTAGAGCTTGGCACCTTGAACTTGGACTTAAAGCCTCCAAATTATAAGAATAAACTCCCGTTTGTTTAAGCCATCCCATTTGTGGCATATTCTTGTCAGAGCAGCACTAGGTAACCAGAACAGCAATATTCATTGATGGTTACTGGGGATGGAAGGAGGAGAGAGGGGAAATCACTAGATAGTAGACACATGTTAATTCTGGTGATAGGAAAGGCAATACACAATATGGGGGAAGTCATCACTACTTGACCAAGTTAAATGAAGACATCGAGAGGTAAGCAAGAATAAAGGACAACTATAGAAGGAAGGTTGGGCAATCCTACTTCCGTAGTGATACTGCCTCGGAAACCCAAGGAGGGGTCGCTATGAGTCGGGGCCGACTCGACGGCAAACAACAACAACAACAACAATAGTAAACACTAGGAGCTCTGGTAGCATAGTACCTAAGTACTTGACTGCTAAGCAGAAGGCTGGCAGTTCAAACCCACCACCCACTCCTCGGAAGGAAGGTTGAGCAATCAACTTTCATAGTGATACCACCTCGGAAACCCATGGAGGGGTAGCTATGAGTCGGGTCTGACTTGACAGTACACAACAACAACAACAACATAGTAAATGCTGTAACATATACAATTTTACAACAATAGTAATAACAAGCAACAAATATGTGAGTGGTTACATAGGTAGATATGTACACTATATGGATGTGGGAAAGTGTATGGGAGTACATGTGAGTACATATATAGGTAAATTTGTGAGCATATCTATATACACATTTGTATGTGCTGTATATATATATATATATATATATTCATATATACAATAAAGCACATGGGGGATGTAGTACAGTGAATATAACTTAATATGGCTTTTCTAGCCATGGTCTCTGTGACTCCCACCAGATGATTAGGTGGGACTACGTAAATGTGCAATGTTCATGGCCAACCAAGGGAATTGGCTGTATTGTTAATAATGTAAATAAGGTAAATGTCATTCTTGTGTGGATGGAACCATGCAAATAAGGTGTCTGGAACCCTAATGTGGGGATTGGTCAGTTTTGCCTTCCTCTAAGCTTAAAATGAGCAATCCCAGAGGCAGGAAGGGGGAATCTCACTGCCATCAAGAAAGAAGAGCCAGGAGTGGAGTGCATCCTTTGCCAAGATCCCTGCACTGAACATCTTCTATCCATGATGCAGCTGTGACCAAGAGAGTATGTGAAGCAGTGGCTATGAAATGGCTACAGCAGAGGCTGCAGAAATAAGAGACCAGCACAATACAGAGTGGAGGGCTTCCCAATCCACAGAGTGAGAAAGCTGAGTGCCTTCAGGCAGGACACTTGCAGGCCTAGTGGGGTGCCTCTCTGGGCATCTATCAGCAGAATTAAAACAGCTTTGTAACACTTGCCCAAGAACGACAGAGGCCAAGGCCAGAGAGAAGTGTGCAGTACAGGTGAGAAGAAGCGGTCCTGAATGAAGAACTGTATCCTGAGTCATTTCTAACCGTGAATTATAATCTGTTACTTCCTTAATTAACCCTATAATCATGAGTATTATCTGTGAATTCTGAGTGACCATTGCAATAAATTATAAAACCCAGCAGAGAAGTAGAGAGTGCCATGGGAGGGACTATTGGAGTCAGAATCTGTAAGGAGGTTGTGGGATGGAGGTACATCTGAACTCCACCTCATAGGAATCAGCCTTGGGCTACTGATTGTGGTCCTCCTCCCCCTTTGTGAAGTTGGAGGAAGTCAGATGACGTCACCCCATGCTTTTTTTAATAGGGGGCAATAGGATTGATTTACTGGGTTTGAAGGCTCAGGAAAATAGTCTCATGGGACAACTAGGTCAATTGAGATAACTTAGTTCATAAACATGTTTTACATCCTACTGTGATGAGTAGTGTCTGGGGCCTTAAAAGTTGTGAGTGGCCACCTAAGATACTACTATTAGTCTCTTCCCATCTGGAGCAAAGGAAAATGAAGAAAACCAAAGATTCAAGAAAGAAATTAGTCTACAAGACTAATGGCCCATGTGAAGCACAGCCTCTTCTAGCCTGGAACCAGAAGGACTAGATAGATGGTTCCTGGCTACCACTACTGACTGACTATACTCACCAGGGACACAGAGAAGGTTCTGGTTAGAATGAGAGACAAATGCAGAACAAAGCTCAAATTCATAGAAGAAGACAAGACTTACTGGACTGGTAGACTCTAGAGGAAACCCTGAGATTATTGCCCTAATCTTTTAACCTGGAACTGAAGCCAATCCTGGAGGTCACCTTTCAGTCAAATAATAGCATTGGCCTTTAAAATAAACAATAATACCTGTGAGGAATGTGCTTTTTTAAACAGTCAGCTATATGAAAGTGAACAGTCAACATTTACCCAAAAGCAAAGATAAGAAGGCAAGGAGGAGAAGGGAAACTGGATGGATAGAAATGGGCAGGTAGAATGGAAATAGTGAGGGTGCTGACACACTGCAGGGATTAGAACCAATGCCACAGAACAATCTGTGTATGAATTGTGGAATGGGAATCTAATTTGCTCTATAAACTTTCACCTGAGACACAACAAAATATTTTTGAAAGGAATTTTTTTAAAACTTCATTTAGGCTATCCATGAAGCACCGCATAGCATGGATGAACTTGGAGGACGTTATGCTGAGTGAAATAAGTCAATCACAGAAAGACAAATATTGTATTAGTCCACTATTTTTAAAAGTTAAGGAAAGGTTTACATACATAAGGAAACTTTCTTTGTTGGTTACCAGGGATGGGAGGGGAGAGGAGGGAAAAGTGCTAACTAAGAGACAAATATTGATTTGGGTGAAGGGAAAGGCAATATACCAAAAGCAGGTGACCAACACAACAACACTAAGGAAAAGGAAGACAGAGAGGTGCACAAGAGGTATAGACAACAAAGATAAATACTTTTAAGTATACAATATTGTATGATCAGTAATAACAAACATTAATCTCTGGGTGGGTACATAGGTAGACAAGCTGAATGATCAGGTATGTGTAGGCAAAAGGGAATACACCCAAGACCATGTAAGTTTGGCGGATGATATTTCTACATATGTATTTGTATGTGCTATAAAAATAACCATATATATAATAGAGCTAACAGAAAGCAAAGTTATGATAATTCTTAGCCACAGCCAAGCACTGTGATAGAGCAAGTTGTTGGGCCTATAGGCTCAGGACCATGTTTGTGAGGGATGTTAAGCTCAATTGGCACAACATACTACACAAAAACATTGTTCTATATCATACTTTGGTGAGCAATTGGGGTCTTAAAAGCTTGCAAGCAGCCATCTAAGATGCAACAATTGGTCTCTCCTTACCCAGAACAAACAAGAATGAAAAAAACCAAAGATGCATGGAAACAGTTAGCCCAAGGGTCTAGTAGACCATGCAAACCCCAGCCTACAAGACTGTGAGACCAGAAGAGCTGGATGGTGTCTGGCTACCACTGTCAACCACTCGTAAAGGAATCAGCATAGTAGATCCAGGATCCAGTAGGAGAACAATGGGGAACAAAACTCAAACTCATAAAAAAGACCAGGCTAACGATAAAGACGAAAGACATGACAGGAAAGCAAGCTGTAAGAAGGGTATAAGAAAAGCAACCAGGCTATCATTCAGTGTCTCTACTAGTATTTTTTTTTTTTAAGTTGTGAACATTAAGTAATGCTTTCAGTCCTGCACTGCATATTTTCCTTGGAAACATCATCATTCAATCTAATTTTCAATAAACCAGCTTCATAAATTTGAAAAAAAAAAAAAAAGACCAGGCTAAAGTGAATTTGCTCTGTGAACTTTCACCCAAATCATTGTTGTTGTTGTTGTTATGTGCCATCGAGTCGGCCCCGACTCATAGCAACCCCTCCTTGGGTTTCTGAGGCAGTATCACTACGGAAGTAGATTGCCCCATCTTCCTTCCGAGGAGTGGCTGGTGGGTTTGAACCACCAGCCTTCTGGTTAGCAGTCAAGTGCCTTAGCCACTATGCTACCAGAGTTCCTCACCCAAATCATAATTAAATTTTTTTTTTTTTTTTAAATTGCACCACCACCACCAGCAACAAAAAAGAGAACAGGCTAAATAGTCTGATAGAGACTGGTAAAACCCCTGAGACCATGGCCTCTAGTAACCCTCAGGCCTGGTATTGAACTCACTCTGGTGGCTTCCAGACAAACAATAGACAGGCATTTAATATGAACATTTATACCAGGTAGGTACATGTTTAGAACAATCAACCATGGGGAATCAGAAGAGCAGTATTTGCACACGGAGACAGAGCAGAGAGCAGGAGTGCACAGGAAAGAAGGCACAGGGAAAGGTAACCACAGGGAGGAAGTGGGAAGAGAGCTGTTGCATTGTGGGGATTGCAATCGATGTCATGAAACCAAATGTGTATGAACTCCTGTATGGAAAATGAATCTGCTCTGTAAACTTTCACCCAAACCACAATACAGGTTGGAGTCCTGGCCCTGAACTCTCTGTGAGACTTCTTATTTGACTTCTTGAGCTTCAGAATTTATTTATTATTATTTTTTTTTTTAAAGAAGAAGAAGGAAAGAAAGAGAGATATAGAGAAAGAAACAATTAGAAAAATGGTTCATTGAATCCTTGAGAGAGTTCCTTAAGATCATCAATGTTGTTGTTATTGTTAGGTGCCGTCGAGTCTAGTTGGTTCTGGCTCATAGCAAAACTACATACAACAGAACAAAATACTGCCTAGTCCTGCACTATCCTTACAATCACGCTTGAGCCCATTATCACAACCACTGTGTCAATCCATCTTGTTTGAGGGTCTTCCCCTTTTTAGCTGACCCTCTTCTTTATGAAGCATGATATCCTACTCCAGGGACTGGTCCCTTCTGAGAACACTATCAAAGTACAAAAGGTGAAGTCTGTCCATACTCTCTTCCAAGGAGCATTCCAGCTATACTTCCTTCAAGACAGATTTGTTCATTGTACTAGCAGTCCATGATGTTTTCAATATTCTTCCCCAACACCAGTGTTTAAATGCATCAATTCTTCTGCTGTCTTCCTTATTCATTGTCCAGCTCTGACATGCATATGAGGCTGTTGGGTCAAGTGCATCTTAGTATTCGAAGTGACATCTTTGTTCTTTAACGCTTTAAAGAAGCATTCCTAATTCATTTTAAAGTTCCTTATCCATTCATTGTCCAGCTCTCACATGAACATGAGACTATTAGAAATACCATGGCTTCATCAGATGCACCTTAATCTGCAAAG
Source organism: Orycteropus afer afer (assembly GCF_000298275.1). NCBI lineage: Eukaryota > Metazoa > Chordata > Mammalia > Tubulidentata > Orycteropodidae > Orycteropus > Orycteropus afer. Next base: position 284,251 of record NW_006921642.1, read on the forward strand.
TGACATATTTGCTCTTAAGCACTTTAAAAAGGCCTTTTGCAGCAGACTTACCCAATGTAATATGTCTTTAATTTCTTGACTACTGCTTCCATAGGCATTGATTGTGGATTCAAGTAAAATGAAATCCCTGACAACTTCAGTCTTTTCTCCATTTAATGTGATGTTGCTTATTGGTCCAGTTGTGAAGATTTTTGTTTTCTTTATGTTGAGGTGTAAGCCATACAGAAGACTGTAGTCTTTGCTCTTCATCAGTGAGTGCTTCAAGTCTTCTTTAGCAAGCAAAGTTGTGTTATCTGCATATGGCAGTTTGTTAATGAGTCTTGCTGCAATCCTGATTTTTCATTCTTCTTCATATAGTCCAACTTCTCAGATTGTTTGCTCAGCATACAGATTGAATAACTATGGTGAAAGGATACAACCCTGACACAATTCTTTACTGATTTGAAAGCATGCAGTATCCCCTTGTTCTGTGAGAATGACTGCTTCTTGGTCTATGTACATGTTTTTCATGAGCACAATTAAGTATGGAATTCATTCTTTGCAATGTTATCCATAATTTGTTATGGATCCAATGCCTTTGCATAGTCAATAAAACACAAGTAAACATTTTTCTGGCATTCTTTTCTTTCATTCAAGATCCATATGACATCAGCAATGATATCCTTCATTCCACACCCTCACCTGAATCCAGCTTGAATTTCTGGAAGTTCCCTGGCAATGTACTGATGCAACTGTTTTTGAATTATCTTCAGCAAAATTTTACTTGTGTGTGATTTTAATGATATTCAATAATTTCCACATTCTGTTTGATCACCTGTCTTTGAAATGGGCACAAATATGGATGTTTTCCAATTAGTCGGCCAGGTAGCTGTCTTCCAGATTTCCTGGAGTAATGCAGTGAGCACGTCCAGTGTGGTGTCCATTTGTTGAAACATCTTATTGGGCATTCCATCACCAGTTTCTGGGGACTTTTTCACCAATGGCTTCAGTGCAGCTTAGATTTCTTCCTTCAGAACCATTGGTTCTTGATTACATGCTAGCTTCTGAAATGGTTGAAGATGGACAGATTCTTTTTTGGTACAGTGATCCTTCTACCTTCTTTTGATGCTTCCTGCATCATTCAATATTTTGCCTTTAATATTGCAACTCAAGTCTTGAATTTTTTCTTCAGTTTAAGAAACACAGTGCATGTTCTTCCCTTTGATATTCTAACTCAAACTCTTTTCATATTTCATTGCAATATTATTACATTGTCCTCTCATGCTGCCCTTTGAAATCTTCTGTTCAGTTCTTTTACTTCAACATTTCTTCCATTCACTTTAGCAACTCTCTATCCAAGAGCAAGTTTCAGTGTTTCTTGTGACACTATTTGGGTCTTCTCTTCCTTTTCTATCTTTTTAATGATATTTGACTTTCTTCATGTATGATATCCTTGATATCATTCTACAACTTGTCTGGTCTTCAGTCACTAGTGTTCAATGACTCAAATCTATCCTTCAGATGGTCTCCAAATTCAGGGGGGATATATGCAAGGTTATGTTTTGGCTCTCTTGGACTTATTTAATTTTCTTCAGCTTCAACTTAAATTTATATATGGGCAAGTTAAATTTTTATATGACTGTCCCATAGTCAGCCCCTGGCCTTGTTCTGACAGATGATATCAAGCTTCTTCACCATCTCTTTTCACAGATACAGTTGTTTTGATTTATGTGTATTCTACCTGTTAAGGTAAACATGTATAGTATGTTGTTGAAAAAATGTATTTGCAATGAGTAAGTCATTGGACTTGCAAAATTCTATCATGTGATCTATCACCAAGGTCATATTTTCCAACTATCAATGCTTCTTTTTTGTTTCCAGCTTTCTCATTCCAATCACCAGTAATCATCAATACATAGTGATTTCATGTTGGCCAATTTCAAACTGTGGGAGTTGGTTAAAAATCTTCAATTTCTGTAGTGGTTGGTGCACAAATTTGAATAATAGTAGTATTATTTGGTCTTACTTGTAGGCATATGGATATATTCCTTTCACTGACAGCATTGAACTTCAGGATAGATCTTGAAATGTTCTTTTTGAAGAGCTACCTCCTAAAAGTAAAGGTGACCTTAATGATATGAATGGAGTAAAGCTTTTGGGACTTTTATTTCCTGATGTGCCACAACTCAAAATGAGAAGAAACAGCTGCAAAGATTTATTAATAATTAGAACATGGAATGTATGGAGTATGAATCTAGGAAAATTGGAAATGGTAAAAAATGAAATGGAACACATAAAGATTGATATCCTAGGCATTAGTGAGCTGAAGGGAGCTCTGGTAGCGTAGTGTCTAAGGCACTTGACTGCTAACCAGAAGGCTGGAGGTTCAAACCCATCAGCCACTCCTCAGAAGGAAGATGGGGCAATCTACTTCCATAGTGATACTGCCTTGGAAACCCAAGGAGGGGTCGCTATGAGTTGGGTCTGACTCAACAGCACATAACAACAACAACAGTGAGCTGAAATGGACTGGTATTGGCCATTTCAAATCAGACATTCATATGGTCTACTATGCCAGGAATGACAAATTATGTGGCATGAAAAGTATTTATTATTACTATATTTGGTCTTCATCTATGCACACTAAAAACTTGATTTTGTAACTCACTATGGGACAACTAATCTCTCAGAATGATTTCATGTTAACCAAGTTCATGAAGTAGTTGTATAAAACAATAATTCCAATTTAATTTGCCATTAGAAATACAGTTTTCACAGGAGCCATTCTCTGTTGGCAAAGCTTCTTCCTTCCCAGTAGGACTAAAAATACTCAACATGAATTTCCTAAGACTCATTTGCCTGGTGAAAGTCTGGGTGAGTACACTAATATTTGTTGCAATGATTCTTCATTTTGTAAGTTTCCATTCCAGTGATTCTTTAGAAATACAGTAAACCTTACACTTACTCACTGACAATACCAAGTGTTAACAAAGATGTGGAGCAACTGGAAATCTCACCACTGCTGGTGGTGGTGTAAATTGGTAAGATTATTTTGAGAAACTGTTGGCAGTATCTACAAAAGTGAATACATACCTACCCTATAACAAGAAAATGTATTCCTAGGTTTATACCTACCAGAAATTTATATTTGTGTTCACCAAAAGACATTTACTAGAATGTTCACAGAACTAGATTTGTAATAGCCCACAACTGGAAATTGTTCAAAGACTCATCAATAGAAGAATGGGTAAATATAACAAAACAGTATATAGAAATGAAATAAATGATGTACAAAGAGGATAGTGGCATATTTAGTAAGTGGTAAAGCCAGGATTTTAATTTAGACACAAAAGTGCCAGAACCTTACTCTTAACCATTAAGACTATCCTGCTTGTAATCATCACAATACTTTTTAAATAATTAAAAAAAAAATTTTACTGTGATATGAGTGAAATTCTACAAAGCAGTTTCATTTTATATTCAACAGTTGATACACATTTTGATGTATGACATTGGTTACATTCCCCACAGTGTAAGAGCTCTCTTCCTACTTCCTCCCTGTGGTTACTCTTTCCCTCTGTCCTTTTTACCTCTGCATTCTTGCCTTCTTACCTTTCTCCCTGTGCAAATGCTGCCCTGCTCTTCTGTTCTTCCATGGTAGATTATTCTAAGGAGTGCATCTCGCTGATGTAGGTGTTCAGCTCATAGGCCTGTCTAATGTTTGGCTGAGAGTTAAGCCAAAGCCACAGGAGTATCAATAATATTTTATTGAGTTTTTGTTGAAAGTTTACACAACAAATTATGTTCCCATTTGACATTTTCTTCCACACAAATTGTTTGCTGACATTAGTTATATTTAACATAATGTGTCAATCTTCTCTTCAATTGTATTGTTTGTTCCCTTTCCAGTTCTCTAGTTTCCCTGACTTCTTATACTGTCATCTGCTTTTAAGAAATTGTGGACCTTTTTTTTTGGTCTCTCACTGATGGTTTTTAAGAAGGGCACCAATTTTATGGGTAATATCCTTTATTTTGGGTGATATTACTTTTAGTTATAAATAACATACTTAGGAGCCTGGTAGCACAGTGGTTAAGTGATCAGTTGCTAACCAAAAGGTCAATGATTCAAACTCATCAACTGCTCTATGGGAGTGGCAGTCTGTTTCCATAAAGATTTACAGCCTTTGAAACCTATGGCAGAGTTCAACTCTGTCCTGTTGGGTCACTGTGAGTCAGAATTGACTCGATGGCAAGATTGGGCTTTTTAATTAATTATTTAATTTTTTAAAGAGAAACAAGCTAGTTCAAAGCACAGTAGGATTTATTTTGAGGTTAAAGAGATCTTAGAAAAGAAAGAATGAAATAAAAAGATAAAAACAGAGAAAACTGGGTTTCATGGGAACATAGAGTGTGGAAAGCCACCCTAAGGAGTAAGGGGGTTTCCCTGACCGTTTCTAGTCTCTTAGTCCTTACTCTCTGAAAACTGCTCCATTAGACTCTGTTAAATTCCTCTGCCTACTCATGACTCCTGTTCCCCTGTAATATCTGCTGACAGGCTTGTCATGATGATGGCCTTCACTCTGAACGTCCATCCACTCACTAAGGAATAGTGTCTAGGATTGGCTGACTCTCTTGTCATTATTTTAAAGTATGAATTTATTCATTTAAATAGTTAATACATGCACATGGCTTTCTTTAAACTCAAAAAGTTGTACATTAAAAAGTCCTCCATCTGATCTCAGGCCATAGCTCTCTTCTCTAGTTGTTGTTGTTGTTATGTGCCGTCGAGTCAAACCCGA
>NW_006921642.1:289618-302446 GCF_000298275.1 Orycteropus afer afer
GCTGGGCCTGGTTGAGTGGCTGGGCAGCTGGTGGTAGTTATTCCCCATGATGAGACTGGCAATCAACTCCATAGTGGGATCTACCACAAGCAGCTGAGTAGCTGCTTTGGGTATGTGGTCTGTTTCCCATATATAAGAAGCAGCTTTGAGAATGGTCTCTAGCTTATGGCATGCTTGGACCCTGCATGTAGCCATGTTGTTGTTCAACAGCCTGCCATGCTCTGCCAACTTTGGGACTTACATGGACTTGAATTGATGGCCTGCTGTGTGGTTTGGTAACATCAAGACTGTGCCATTTTATTTGTCAACCTTGGGCTTGTTAGCCTCAGCAGCCAGTAGCTGCCTGAGCGAAGAGATGCCTCTAGCTCCAGTGGGCTAGGAGTAAGAGGCAGAGCTTGAAGCCCAAGGTTGAGGGGCTTTCACACAGCCCCTAGAGCCTAGCACTTTGAACTTGAACTTAAAGCCTCCAAATTGTGAGAATAAACTCCTGTTTGTTAAAGCCATCCCATTGTGGTATATTTCTTGTCAGAGTGGCACTAGGTAACCAGAACACATAGTAAGAAGCCCTGGTGGAGAAATGGTTAAATGCTCAGCTGCTAATCAAAAGGTTCAGACCCACCAGCCTCTCCATAGGAGATAAGACCAGGGTATCTGCTCCCATAAAGATTACAGCCTAGGAAACCCCATGGGACAGTTCTACTCTTCCCTATGGGGTTGGGGTCGCTATGCATTGGAATCAAGTCAAGGGCACACAACAATAACATAGTAACTTCATGCAGTGTCAGATTACCTAATAAATAAGGTCAGCATGGGCTTACCTGTGCTTACTTATTGATCTGTAGTAAACAGTTTCACATTTTTTCACCACAGCGAAGATTCTGCATCTAGGTATGGCTGGCATCTGTCTCTCTCCCAATCCCACAGCACCTTCTTACAGAATCAAAGTCTCTTTTCAAATTTACAATCTCTGACAAGGGCAGAATACCCAGTAAGCAAAGTCAGCACAGGCTTACTGGTGCTTACTTACTAATCTGTAGTGAACAATTTCACATGGGTTTCACCATATTAGCAAACACAAGTAAGCCTGTGATTACCTTATTTATTAGGTAATCCGCCCCTGACTCCTTGTTTAACTTTTTGAGGAACTGCAAGACTATTTCCACAGTGACTGCATTTATATTAATTCTCAGTTTTTTTTCCTCACAGCTTTTCATGTCAGGGCATGTATATTCTCCTCATTCTTTTTATTAGCTGAGTAGTATTGCATAGTGTGAATGTACTATAAATTTTGTTACCATTTCCTTTCTAATAGATATTTAAATTGTTTCTACCTACTATTATAGATAGGGAACTCTGGTGGTCTAGTGCTTAAGGCATTTGACTGCTAACTAGAAGGCTGGCAGTTCAAACCTACCAGCCACTCCTTGGAAGGAAAATGGGGCATTCTACTTCTGTAGTGATACTGCCTCGGAAACCCAAGGAGGGGTCACTATGAGTCAGTCGAAATCGACTCGACTGCAGTGAGTTTGGTTTTGGTTTACTATTATAAATGATGCTTCAATGATTTGGACACATATCCTTGGACATTGGTACAGTTGTTTCATTAAAATGGAGATTTGAAATAACTGAGTTGAAGAATTCATTTACAATTTTGATAGTTACTGACAAATTGACTTCAGGTTTTTTATTACTTAAGATTTCAGGAAACTTGAGAAAAGCTTTCTCAAAGAAGCCCATGTTTCAATTCAAAGAATGAGTTTAGGTTTGTCATTCTTCGTGATTTGATGGTGGTTATTCAGAAACTTTGAATAAATCAACAAGAAGATGATTCTGATCTGAAACAGGTTTAAAGAAATTCAGCAGGAGCTACAATGTAACATGATTCTAATCCTTTGAGACTGTATATTAAGTGACAAAAGTTCAGTCTCTTGAAGAGAAGTTACAGAGTTCTTAGTCTGGTTTACAAGCTGGTAAAACAGTTAATTTGTGATATTTGCTTTCAGGACTTTATACTAACTTTACAATATTTATTGACTTGAATAATATTTTAATGATGCCCTTCCTACATTCTAAATAATTGCAAAGATTCATTCTTTGGAATATTTTTTGACAAGTCAAAAGTAATTAAGAATGAATTCTGATAAATAATGTTTTATTATATAGAATAAAGCATTATATTTGGGAGAAGGAGACCACAGAGAGAAAGAAGAAATGTAAGAATAAAGCAGAAGGAGTAGTGTTTTGAAGACTGACCCTGAAGAAATTTTCCAAAGAGTTCCAAAACACCTGAGCAAAAGTAGCATCTTTGGAATAAATATATACCTTTGCAAGCTGACTACCTGGCAAAATACTCATTTACTTTGATGGGTTAAATCCAGTATATATATATATATATATATATATATATATATATATTTGCTACTGAATATTAATGGTAAACTCATAAATAATGGAAAACTAAAAATGTGTGAGAGACTTCGGCTTCCAATAATGACTGAGTAGGTAATTTGGACCTGACATCCTGAGGAGCACAGCTAGAAAAACTAGCAAGATATAAAACATATAGATCATGACATTGGGGAGATAACAAGGTATTACAGAATGAGCAAGCCAATAACTAGGTCTGGAGAGGTGGGCCTAGCAACTGAGAAGTTAGAAAAAGAACATAGATGGAAACAAAGTAATAAACATAAAAACAGAAATTGATGAAATAGTTAACACAAATAAAGAGAAGCAGTAAAATGAAAATTTGTTTCTTGGAAAATCCAGTGAAACAAGTAACCCTTCAGAAAAAGAGACTAATAAAAAGGGAGAAGGAGCTCTAGTGGTATAGTGGTTAAGACACTTTGCTGTTATTCAAAAGTTCGGTGGTTCAAACCCACCAGCCACTCCATGGAAGAAAGATGAGGTAGTCTGTTTCCATAAAGACTTACAGCCTTGGAAATCCAGTGGGGGTTGCTATGAGTCTGGATTGACTTGACAGCGGTGAGTTTGGTTTGCTTTTTTTGAAAAAAGAGGGAGAGAGGGAGAACAAGATCAGGAATGAGAAGGGGGACATCATTATACATCCTGAAGAATTGAAAAAGGCAAGAAGAGGACAATATGAACAATTTTATAACAATTATTTGAAATTCAAATAAAATGGACAAATTCCTATTAAAAAATACAACCACTTCAAACCAAACCAAACTCACTGCCATCGATTCAGATCCAACTCATAGGGACCCTTCCTTGTGTTTCTGAGGTGGTATCACTAGGGAAGTAGATTGCCCAACCTTCCTTCCAAGGAGTGGCTGGTGGATTTGAACCACTAGCCTTCTGGTTAGCAGTCAAATGCCTTAGGCACTATGCCACCAGAGCTCCCATCAACCACTTACGGAGGAAATAAAGTCACTCTTTTTTGTTGTTGTTGTAAGGTGCTGTCAAGTCCATTTTTTTTTTTCTATTTTTATTATGATTTTATTGTGAGTAAAAGTTTACAGAACAAAATAAAACCAGTCTTGTACAGAAAAAATGGACCATGTCCTACCTCATATTATAAGACCATAGTAATTTTGCCACTTAGTCCTAAAGAAAGCATTAGCAAACTGAATCCAGAAGTATAAAAAGTATAACACATAGTGATCAATTTTTGTGTGTAACTGGAATACAAAGTGGTTTCACATTAGACAATCTATTGATATTATTATCTACGTTAGGAGATTAAAGGATAAATATTGTATGATCATCTCATTAAATACAGAATAAGCTTTTGATAAAATTCAACATTTATTAATGATGAGCAAAATCTCTTAGCAAACTTGCATAGAAAGAAACTTTTGTAATCTGATAAGTACTTACAGGGGTTAAAAAAAGGGGGGGCCTACTGCAAACATATTTAATTGTGAAATTGAAAATTTTCCCTTTGAGATTGGGAAGCAAAAATGCCTGCTGTCACCCCTTCTATTCAACATTGCACTGAATGTCACCAGTGCAGAAAGATAAGTGAAAGATTTTAAATTTATATGTATTGGAAAGGAGAAATAAAATTGTTATTTTTCTCAGGTAATATGATTGTGTGCACAGACAATTCAAAATAATCTACAAATAAATTGTTAGAATTAAGAAAGTAATCCATGGGATGTAAGGCTAACCAGTAAAAGTCAACTGTTTTAACAGAGCAGTAAAAAAAATAGTCTGAATATCAAATTTTTAGAAGACATCATTTTAAATAATATCAAAGGAACAACAAAAATCTAGAAATAAATCTAACAAGTGATATATAATATTTCTAGACAGAACACTATACAATAATACTGTGGTGAATTAAAGAAACCTAATAAAATGGAGTGTTCATCAACAGGAAGATTGATTTTTGTTAAAGATATCAATTCTTCCTAAAGTGTTGTATGAATTCATTGAAATCCTCTCAAAATTTAAATAGATCTTTTTGTGGAACTTGACAAGCAGACTCAAAAAGCTATCTAAGACAAAGATCTTGTTTTTTAAATAGCATTCTCCATTCACAGAAATGGAGATAAACCCTAACTGAGGAAAATGTCAAGGTCTTGAAGGACAAAGACATACTGATAAGTGCCAAAAATGTCACGGGGGCCACTTCTTCTGACCTCCTGTAAGTTCATAAGGCGGACAGACAATCAAGATAAACATCAACAGCCTAAGGCTGATTCCTACGAGGTGATGGTCAGGCATGCCACCAAACTCCAAACTTTTTACCAATTCTGACACCAACCATCCCTTACACAGCACTCACTACTTCTCTGCTGGGTTTGATAATTCGTTGCAGTGGCCACACAGAACTCACAGACCATACCTACGATTATGAAGTTTATTACTACCACTTGTCTGTCAGTTTGTCATACTCTGGTTATGTGTGTCTTGCTGTGAGACTGGAAACTATGCCACCAGTGTTTCAAATACCAGCAGGGTCACCCACGGTGGACTGGTTTCAGCAGAGGTTACAGACTAAGACAGACTGGGAAGAAGGCCAGGGCCATGACTTCTAAAAAAAAAATTGGCCATTGAAAACCTTATGACTAGCAGTGAAACATTGTCTGATGTAGTGCTGGAAGATAAGCCTCTCAAGTTGGAAGTCACACAATATACGACTGGGGAAGAGGTGCCTGCCTCCTCAAAGTAGAAAACCAAAAACTTACTGCCACTGAGTCAATTACAATTCATAGTAACCCCCACTGGGTTTCCAAATGTGGTAAATCTTTACCGAAGTAGATTGCTCCATTTTCCTTTCACAGAGCAGTTGTGGGTTTGAACCACCAACCTTCCGGTTAGCAGTCAAATGCCTTAGGCATTGCACTATGAGAGCTCCTTTCCTCAAAGTAGAGTCAACCTTAATAGATGGAGTAAAGCTTTCAGGACCTTCATTTACTCATTTGGTAGGACTCAAAATGGGAAGAAACAGCTGCAAACAATCATTAATAATCAGAATGTGGGATGTATGAAGTATGAACCTAGGAAAATTGGGAGTTGTCAAAAATGAAATGGATTGTATAAAGATAGATATCCTAGACATTAGTTAGCTGAAATGGACTGCAGTTGGCCATTATGAATCAGAAAATCATATGGTCTAATATGCCAGGAGTGACAAATTGAAGAAGAATGGTGTAGCATTTATTGTCAAAAATAACATTTCCAGATCTATCCTGAAGTACAATGCTATCAGGGATAGGATAATATCCATACTCCTACATGGAAGACAAGTTCTAAAACTACAACTGAAATTTAGGCACCAACCACCAAAGCCATAGATGAAGAAATTGAAGATTTTTGCCAACTTCTGCAGTCTGAAATTGACCAAACATGCAATCAAGATGTATTGATAATTACTGGAGATTGACATGCAAAAGTTGGAAACAAAGAAGAAGCCTTGGTGATAGAAATTACTCTGGAGAGTGCATGATAGAATTTTTTAAGACAAATGATTAATTCATTGCAAATATGTTTTTTCAACAACATAAAAAGAGACTATACATGTGGACCTTGTCAGATGGAATACACAGAAATCAAATCCACTACATCTGTGGAAAGAGGCAATAGAGAAGCTCAGTATCATCAGTCAAAACATGGCCAGGAGCTGACTGTGGAACAGGCCATCAACTACTCATATGTAAATTCAAGTTGAAGCTGAAGAAAATTAAAGCAACTTCACAAAAGCCACAATATGACTTGAGTATGTCTCACCTGAATTTACAGGCCATCTGAAGAATAGATTTGATGCATTGAACACCAATGACAGAAGACAAGACAAGTTACATGAAAAAAGCAAAAGGTCATTAAAAAGATGGGAAAGGAAGAAAAGGCCAAAATGGATGTCCAAAGAGACTCTAAAACTTGCTTTTGAATGTAGAATAGTTAAAGCAAATGGGAGAAATGATGAAATAAAAAAGCTTGAAAAGACAAAGTATTATAATGAAATGTGCAAAGACCTGGAATTAGAAAAACAAACCCTTGGCATTTCTCAAGCTGAAAGTACTAAAGAAAAAATTCAAGCCTCGGATTGCAATATTGAAGGATTCTATGGGCAAAATATTGAACGATGTAGGAAGCATCAAAGGAAGATGGAAGGAATACACAGAGACACTGTACCAAAAAGACCTGGTCGATGTTTAATCATTTCTGGAGGTAGCATATGATCAAGAACCAATGGTACTGAAGGAAGAAGTCCAAGCTGTACTGAATTGGCAAAAAACAAGGCTCTAGGAATTGACAGAATACCCACTGAGATGTTTTAATAAATAGATGCAGCAGTGGAAGAGCTTACTCGTTTACGCCAAGAGATTTGGAAGACAGCCACCTGGCCAACTGACTGGAAGAGATCCATATTTGTACCCATTCCAAAGAAAAGTGATCCAACAGAATGTGAAATTTATCATTAATATCACTCACAAGTAAAATTTTGCTGAAGATAATTGAAAAACAGTTGCAGCAGTATTGACAGGGAACTACCAGAAATTCAAGCTGGACTCAAAAGAGGACGTGGAACAAGGTGTATCATTGCTGATGTCAGATGGATTTTGGCTGACAGAAAATACCAGAAAGATGTTTACCTGTGTTTTATTGACTATGCAAAGGCATTGGACTGTGTGGATCATAACAAATTATGGATAATATTGTGAAGAATGGGAACTTCAGAACACTTAGTTGTGCTCTTGAGGAACTTGTACATAGAGCAAGAGGAAAGGCAGTCGTTCAAACAGAACAAAGGGATATACTGCATGCTTTAAAATTAGGAAAGGTGTACATCAGGGCTGTATCTTTTTGCCATAGGTATTCAATCTGTATGCTGAGCAAATAATCCGAGAAGCTGGACTACATGAAGAGGAACATGACATCAGGATTGGAGGAAGACTCAATAACAACCTGTGATATGCAGATGACACAACCTTCCTTGCTGAAAGTGAAGATGACTTGAAGCACTTACTGATGAAGATCAAAGTCTACAGTCTGCAGTATGGATTACACCTCAACATAAAGAAAACAAAAAATCCTCCAATGGACCAATAAGCAGCAACACGGTAAATGTAGAAAAGATTGAAGTTGTCAGGGGTTTCTTTTTACTTGGATCTACAATCAACACCCATAGAAGCTGTTATTGTTATGTGCTGTCGAGTTGGACCCAACTCATAGCAACCCCTCCTTGGGTTTCTGAGGCAGTATCACTACGAAAGCAGATTGCCCCATCCATCTTCTGGGAAGTGGCTGGTGGGTTTGAACTGCTAGCCTTTTGGTTAGCAGTCAAGTGCTTTAGGCACTAGGCTACCAGAGCTCCCATAGATAGAAGCAGCAGTCAAGAAATCAGACATTGTATTGCACTGGGCAAATCTGCTGCCAAAGACTTCTTTAAAGTGCTGAAGAGCAAAGATGTCTCTTTGAAGACTAAGGGGGGCCTAACCCAAGCCATGGTGTTTTCAATCATGTCATATGCATGTGAAAGCTGGACAATGAAAAAGGAAGACTGAAGAAGAGTTGATGATTTTGAGCTGTGGTGTTGGTGAAGAATACTGAAAATACCATGGACTGACAGAAATCCCGGAAGAAGTGCAGCCAGAATGTTCCTGGGAAGCGAGAATGGCCAGACTGTCTCGCCCGCCTACTTTGGTCATATTGTTAGAAAGGACCATTCCCTGGAGAAAGATATCATGCTTAGTAAAGTGGAGGGTCAGCAAAACAGGAGAAGGCCCTCAAGCAGATGGATTGACACAGTGGCTACAACAGTGGGCTCAGGCATAGCCAGGATTGGGAGGCTGGTGCAGGGCCAGGCAGTGTTTTGTTCTGTCATACATAGGGTCGCTATGAGTCGGAGCAACCTGACGGCACTTAACAACACAAGAACATGTACCAATATTAGTTTTTCAGTTGTGACAAATGTGTAACAGTAAAGTGAGATGTTAACAATAGGGGAAACTGAGTGTGGGGTATTGGAGAACTCTCTGTATTATATTTGCAACATTTCTGTAAATCTAAAGCTATTTAAAAGTAAAAAATTTATTTTTTTAAATGAGTTAGCTTAAAATGAGCATCAACCTGCATGTACTTGGCTATTCTCTTTGAGTTTAACTAACCAAGATATTTTCTTCTCTCTCAACACCTTTGCCAATGCTGTGAATCATCTCTTAAATGAAATTTCATGGAAATGTATTCATCAGCTCACATTTGGGAACCATTACAAATGTATGAATTTGTAGAAGGGATTTGCTACATGTTTACATAAAGATGTCATTTTCTTTCTCTCATACTGTTGAATCCTTACTTCATAAATTAAAGAAAGAGGCAGAGACATTTATACTGAGATCATGTGAATGTCTGAGGATTAAAGGAAGAGTTTCCAAAATTGAAAAGGTCTCAAAAATCTGGTCAATAAGAAAAAAAATTAAATAAAGGACATGGATTAAAAGGGATTTATAGTGAACTTAAGGCTTATGTCATTTAAATAATATTCTTTCCCAAAGTGAGAATATAAGTGAGAGCCCCATCTGTCTGAATCTCTTTTTATAAAACCCAGTAAAGGATTTCAGGTATTTTTATTTTTTTATATAGAACATCTGCAGATGCTCAAATAGTTGCAGCTCCTGACATTTTAATCCCTCACAGGCTCATTGGGTTTTCAGTGAGAAAAAATAGGAATAACGCTTAATATAGAATTCCATTTCCTCTATAGCATGATAATTTCTCAATGGTATCAATCAGGCACAGAAACAGGCACAGTCTTATCAGGCTCACAGGGAAGACTGACATATTATCAGTGTAAGAAAGATCTTGTATTCAACAGCTGACCTCGAATCCCTTAGTCCTCTTGTGTTGTCCAGTAATCACTGTCAGGGGTTTAATTGTCAAATCCATTTATAAAACTTGAGCAGCATTTTGTAAAAGAGTATTGTTCCTAGCTCTCTCCAGAATGAGTGAACTGGAACACAAATTTTCAGTCTGAGGCTGGATGGAGAAAACATAGCTGAGAAAGTCAGAATATATTTTTTGTTGTTACTTTGTATATTTCCTCCAAATGGAAAGACCTAGCAAATTAAGTTATATTATACGTATTCATACTGCATCTACATATGAGTGAAACCAAACTTTGATTTCTGTCACCACTGAGATATTAAGTCAGTATTTTACAATTTGACAGATCTGTTAGTCACAGAAAAACTGACAAGGACCCCTCTTGTTGCAAATTACTACCTGTATATTCCCAGACTGGGTAGCTTCAAACATGAAACTAAGCTTGCTCCACAGCTTCCCAGACTGTGCTGAGGAACCCCAGTGGCCCAGCAAACTTCCAGGGTGGCATGGAGTATTTTATATTTTTGAGGAAACCCAATATTTGCAGGAACTACTAACTTGTGGAGGAGCTCTGGTTGCATAGTGCCTAAGGCACTTGACTGCTCACCAGAAGGCTGGCGGTTCAAACCCACCAGCCACTCCTCGGAAGGAAGGTTGGGCATTCCTACTTCCGTAGTGATACTGCCTCGGAAACCCAAGGAGGGGTCACTATGAGTCAGGACCAACTTGATGGCAAAAAAAAAAAAAAACAACTAACTTGTGGTAGTTTACACTTTCAATTTAGACTGCAGCTACATGTCATTAGATAATGTCATATCTTTGTAAACAGCTGCTGTGATAAACAGCAAGAACTAGGCAAAAATCAAGGTGGGACAGGAATTGAGGGTGACTATGTCCACTGATGCCTAGGATTGAGAAATTGTACAATGCCCAATAGTTTTACCCATCCCATTAGACAGTAATTGTAAATATTTTAACAATGAAATTAAAATAATATTTTTATTTCAATTTATAGTATTTTTTTCAAACAGCTACAAAGTTAAAAGGATATATATTTATTAAGTTGCTTGGACGTTATTACATAATGAACAGAAATATCAGGGTTGGTGGGGTTTTTTTTTTTTCTCTAAAGGGCACCATGAAAAAAATTACCAAGACATTAAGAGTACTCAGAGCTGAGAAAGTTCAGGAACCTCTGGAGTTGCCTAATATTGTCCTGCGAAAACAAACCAAGAGTGAATAATGACTTGTTTATTTCTTTTTTGAAATTCTTCCTATTATTTTACCCAAGTTGAATGGCTCATTAAGTTTTAGCTCTTTGTTATCCCAAATCTAAAAACACATGTTAAAATGTTATTAAGGAAAAACATCTTTTTTTAAACAGAGAGGCTTCCCCAGTGAAAAAAGGATAATAATCAAAATCAGATTTGAGATTGCTTTTCCCCAGTCCTCTATTAACTAACTGGGAGGCCGGAGGCCAGTTACTTAACTAAAAATCCCTTTTGACACAGACCTAATAACATCCTTTAAAAAAAAACTAAAGCTTTCTTAGAATTCAGAGGCAGCAGAAAATTAAAAGTTGTGAGCAAGGTTGTAAATGAAAAGCAAACAAAAACAAAAACCCATAACCATTTAGGGACATTGTAATTAATGGATCCTCTGAGTGGGTGGGGGGAATCCATGTGTCAATGTTTTCTCTGATTATACAACAATAACTAGAGAGGGTAAGAGAAAATACTTCATGAATCATGTATGACAATGTTGTTCTGTATTTTAGTTCAAGGACACACCATGGGCGGCAGATCAACAAAATCTCCTTCTTACATGCTCCTCATACACTGTGAGTTCATGACATTTGACTCAACTTGGTCAGGCTGTCCGCTTCACACACTCAACCCCAAGCCATTTGGGAACTCAACTTTTGAGCCTTAGCATCCTCCTGCTTTCTAGACTCCAACTTCTGCTAGAACTTGAGAGGATCCACCATCAAGCATCTAGTCACACTGATAGATTACCTCTTTCCTTAAAAAAAACACCCAAACCCACTGCAATCGAGTCGATTCCCACTCATAGCAACCCCTATTGGATTTCCAAGTTGGTAAATCTTTACGAAAGTAGATTGCCCAATCTTCCTTCTTTGGAGTGGCTAGTGGTTTGAACCTCCAACCTTCTGGTTAGCAGTCAGATGCCTTAGGCACTCTTTCCTTAGCAAACAGTTATTTGCTATCTGGACAGTTACGAACAAATTCTTTGGCAGATCTGTGCTTCAGTTTCTTCACCTGTAAATGGGATTAATTTCTATCTCATAGTGTTGGTAGGGAGATAAAATTAATAAACAGATGTAAAGTACCCACAACAGTGCTTATAGCTTTTAATAATATTAGCTATTTATAATTTTTAGGATAGATGTCTGATATGGAGTTGTTTAATCAAATAATAATATTATTTTAAGTGTATGTGCAAATTTTCTTAAAAAACTTTTAACAAATATATCTTTTTTTAAATGGCTTGTTTACTTAAGCACTCAAAGATAATGAATATTAAATTTTTAAAAAATTTTGCTGATATGATCTTTTAAAAGGCAAAAGATTTATCCAATCTAAAGAGAATCTTCTCCTCACCTGGATCCCAGTCAGCCGCAGGTGAGGACAGGAAATCAGGTACACCCAAAGCAGCAGGGCACGAGAGCAGGAAAAAGGGGATTAAAAGCCAGGAACCCTGACAGAGAAGCAGTCAGCCGCAGGGATTGGGGTGAGGAGAGGAACTCAGGCACGTCCAAAGCAGCAGGGCGGGAGAGTGAGAGAAAGGGGATTAAAAGGCCTAGGAATCTGGACAGAGGAGAAGTCAGCCGCAGGGACCCAGGTAAGGGTGGTAGGAGAGGTTTCCAACTGGGAGACAAACTTGTCTGTCAGTTTGTCCTACGGTGGTGACGTGTTGATATGAGTTTTGAGGCTGAGCCACTGGTGTTTCTAACCCAGCAGGATGCACATGGTACATAGGTATCAGCCCAGCTTAAAGACTGAGACAGACTAGGAAGAAGAAGGAAGACATCCACTTCTCAAATAATTGGCCAGGGAAAACCTTATGAATAGCAAAGAAACACTTATT
Organism: Orycteropus afer afer; assembly: GCF_000298275.1. Taxonomy (NCBI): domain Eukaryota; kingdom Metazoa; phylum Chordata; class Mammalia; order Tubulidentata; family Orycteropodidae; genus Orycteropus; species Orycteropus afer. The sequence continues at coordinate 302,021 of NW_006921642.1, forward strand.
TGATACATTACCGCGCAACTTTATGAATAGTCCAGTTAGGTTAGAAGGCTCTCAAAATAGGACTGGGAAAGAGCTGCAAAATCGGAGTAAACCCAACCTTACTTCCATGGATAAGGTAAAGCTCTCGAGATCTCCATTTGCTGATGTGACACTACTCAAATTGAAGAGAAACAGCTGCGGACATCCATTAATCATCAGAACATGGAAAGTATAAATCTAGGAAAATTGGAAGTTGTAAAAAATGAAATGGAATGCATAAAGATTGATATCCTCAGCATTAGTGAGCTGAAATGGACTGGTTTGGCCATTTTGAATCAGACAACCATGTGATCTACTATGCTAAGAATGACAGTTTGAAGAGGAATGGCATGGCATTCATGATCACAAAGGATGTTTCAAGATCTGTCCTGAAGTACAATGCTGTCA
>NW_006921642.1:305314-306175 GCF_000298275.1 Orycteropus afer afer
GGCAGTGTTTCGTTCTTCTGTGTGTGGGGTTGCTATGAGTTGGAAATGACTTGATGGCACCTAACAACAACAAAGAGAAACGAGAGTTTGAAGATAAGATTATTAGATCATTCTCTTCTACTGTCCCCTCCAATTCCCAGATATTTGTACCATATTTTGATGTTATTTTAAGTATTAAAGTATTTTCTGCTCTAACTCCAACCATCATTTCTGATGGTCCAGAACATTCCCTTGTCAGCTGTGTTCTATTTGAATCATGACAAGCCAGATGATTTTGTGTATTGCAGGACTATTTTAGGCTTGGTGTGGTGCTCTTTTCTCTGCTCTTAGGCAAAACTCCAACTTCCATTCAGGTATCCCCATCTCACCACACCCCACCACTCAGCTCCCTCCCACCTCCGAGGACTGTAGCCCATGTGCTTTAGGAGCAGAAGAACTCCAAATTCCACTTGCTTGGCCATTAAGTAACATCACCCCCAACAGTGAAAGGGCAGAGACAGAAACAAGCATACCAACATGGCCTCTTTCTGGAATGGGATAGAATTTTAGGAAAATGCATGCAAAAGATAAACAATTACTACAGACAAAGGGATGATGTCAAAACTATATAAATCAGAAAAGTACTGAATGGGCAGTTTTAAAAAATGTGTCTTATTAGAAGAAAGAAATCAAATTCAATTATGGAAGGAGAAATAAGGCAAAGTAAAAGTAAAGTGAAAAAAATACATTATGACATGCTTATAAATAGAAAATGGGCACCGTTTCACTAAAAAAAAAGAAAGAAAGAAAATGCACATATTTTTTATTGTTGTTGTTGTTGTTGTTATGTGCCATCGAGTCGGCCCCGACTCATAGCGACCC
>NW_006921642.1:307320-307927 GCF_000298275.1 Orycteropus afer afer
GTGTGTGTGTGTGTGTGTGTTCTTCCATGATTGATCTTCTAAGGAATGTATATACCTGATTCAAATGTTCACCCCATTGCCTGTCTATTATTTAGCTGCAGGCCACGAGAGTGAGTTCAATTCCAGACCTGACGAGTAACTAAGGGCTATAGTCTTGTGGGCCTAACCAGGCTCTATCAGATCAGTAAACCTGGACCTTTTTATGATTTTGAGAATGTTCCACATTGTTATCCCACTCTATCCAGGATCTCCTTCACTGATCTCTTTCTGAGTGGTTGACAGTGGTAGCCAGGCACCATCTAATTCTTCTGGTCTCGTGGTCATATAGGCTGAGGTTTGCATCTGAGCAAGTATTCTTTAAGACTTGATCTCACATAGGTTAACACATTATTGTTTCTGGACTCCCATAAGAATAGAGAAGAATTTAATAATCAATTCAGACTAATATTTCAAACATATTTCACTGGTATCCCTGATTTATATCAACTTGTAAAACTACTAGTGAGAGATCCGGCAAGATGGAGGACTAGGCAGAAAGACTACACAGACCCTCTTCAACAAAGAAAAGGGAAACCAATTAACACAGACACAGAAGATAATCCTGGAC
>NW_006921642.1:312111-314794 GCF_000298275.1 Orycteropus afer afer
GTAAACTGTGGTCAATGACATGAGACAAAGTATATGTGAACTGCTGTATGGAAAGTGAATTTGCTCTGTAAATCTTCACCCAAATCACAATAAAATAAAATAAACTGCTAGTGAGTCCCAGAGAAGCCACTTTATGGGTTGAAAATGCCAAATAGGCCCTTCTTTAAGAGGACCTTCAATGAACTCACAACCCCTGAGGTTTACATACTGAAGATAACCATAGAGGAATGACTTTTAGGGTCCATTCCCATTGTCTTCCCTTCAAAACATACAAGATTGCAAACAAGAAAGAGATAAATCTGTCTCTAACCTCAGACATGAATTAGAAAATGTTTGGAAAGGCTGTATCAGTCTCCCTCTGAATAACCAAACTGCTTCAACTTTGGTCACTAGCTTTGTTAATGGCTTAGAACCAGTAACTAGAGCTGTTATCCAAAAACACAATATAAATTGGCAAGATGCTCCTATCTTTCAACACATACACTAGCTCAGCACCATGAAAACTTCACTGTGAAAAAAAAGGCCAAATACAGTGAAAATTTATGGTTTTAAAACTTAAGCAATTAGAAGAAAACAAGTCAAAGCAATCTGTCCTCTCCAAAAACTCAATAGAGAGGGACACTTACAGGTATTGTAAAGGAAAAGGACATTGGAATTGGGAAGGGCCAGCCTTAAAAAGGAACAAATATATCTACCAATGATTTTTCTCCATGTAATTTTTGCCCTTATGTCCACAATTAACTCAGTGCAGAGGGGAAATTTTCATTCCTGTCAATGAACATCTCACCACTTTCCCAGTGGACTCATGGGCAATACATTTCACCAATAACAACTCTTATTCTTGTATGTCATTATATTGCTGAACAGGTTTCAACAGACCTTCCAAACTAAAAATAGGAAGAAAGCCCTAGGGCCCTGTGTAGAATCCAAAATGCAAACCTAATAGATTTAATCTTACCCTGCAACTCTGTCATTATCCAGTATGTAGATCTTCTCTGCTCACCTGATTTTCACAGCTCACTTGTCAACACCCAATATTTACTCCATGCTCTTACCTGCAGGGAACCTTTGTTAGTTGTTGTTATTTGCCATCAAGTCAGCCCCAACTCACAACGACCCCTCCTTGGGTTTCCGAGGCAGTATCACTACGGAAGTAGGAATGCCCAACCCTCCTTCCGAGGAGTGGCTGGTGGGTTTGAACTGCCAGCCTTCTGGTTAGCAGTCAAGTGCCTTAGCCACTATGCTACCAGAGCTCCTATGGGGTTTCTAAATACAAAATGTCATTACTCAGTTCTCAAGTGCATTATCTAGAACATGATATCTTCCCTGAACAGGAGACTTATTCCCTAAACAAACTAGCAGTATCATCAATTTTTCCTGAGGTCAAAAGAACATTCCACAGGTTTCTAGGATTGACTATTGCTAGAACTGGATCCCTAACTTTTTCACTATTGCCTAATTTTTCCACTATTTCCATTTTTCTACATGCCACAACTAAGAAGACAACCCTGAATCCCTTAAATGGGACTCTTCTTCCATGTCTGCATTTCATAACCTCATATCCTCTCTTCTTCTCTCATTCTTAGAGTTCCCAATTACTCATTATCTTTTTCCCTTTTTATACTTGATGTGGAAGGACATATTTTAGCAGACCTCACCCAAAAACACAATGGAAGCCAAAGGCCTGCTGGGTATATTAGCTTCACTTTAGACTTAGTGGCTCAGGCATTTCCCCCTGTGCTTACACATGGTTGCTGCTGCCACCAAATAGGTTCAAGCCTTGTCTGACTTAGTTCTGAGCCATTCACTCAACCTTAATGTACCCCACACAATGCAGAACTTATTACAAACAGAATAACCAAAACTCATTTGCTTCCAGACTCATGCCTTATGTAATCATGACTTTCTCCCCCTCAGCTCACTATCCACCACTGTCAAAATCTCAATCTGGCTACTCTTTTCCCTCTCCTGTCTGAGGTACAGCCTTTTAACTACATCATCATCACACATTCTCTAACCCTTCCTTACCTGGGCCTCTCCAAAACTCCTCTCAAAGACTGTGTGGTAGTTAAGGTTATGTGTCATCTTGACTGGGACTGGTTTTGAGTGGCAGGCAGCTGGATGTAGTATTCCCCATGATGAGACTGATAATCAAGTCCATGGTGGCTCTACTGGAGCAGTTGAGTAGCTTCCTTACGGATGTGGTCAGCTTCCAGGATATAAGGAGAATCATTGAGAAATGTTTCTGAGCTTTTTGGCCTGCTTGGACCCTACATGCAGCCAAGTCTTCATTTAGCAGCCTACCATGTTTTCTGCCAATCTTGGGACTGTACCTGGACTTGAACTAGTGGCCTGCTATGTTGTTTGGTAATATTGGGACTGTGCCATTTTATTTGTTGACCTTGGACTTATTAGCCTTAGCAGCCAGCAGCTCCCTGAGTGAAGAGACACTTCTAGCTCCAGTGGACCAGAAACAAGAGGCAGAGCTGAAGTCCAAAGTTGAGGTGCTTTCACCCAGCCCCTAGAGCTTGGCACTTTGAACTTGGACTTCTAGGCTCCAAAACTGTAAGAGAATAAACTGTTTGTTAAAGCCAACCACCTGTGGTATTTCTGTTAGAGTAGCACAAAGTTACCAAAACCAACCCTGATGTCACCATATTTGTAGCTGGTTTTTTTTTTTTTT
>NW_006921642.1:315319-318487 GCF_000298275.1 Orycteropus afer afer
TTGCAGATCGGATAGTGTACCAGTCGCTAGAACTGATTGTTTCCATTAATTTTGGTTTTCTTATTTCTTGACTTCTCTCCTCTTGACGAGGAGAGACCCATTGTTGCATCTAGATGGAAGCTTGCTAGCTTTTAAGATCCCAGTCGTGTAGCTGGTTCTTACGTCAGGCATACAAATAGGAAATTTCAAGCAGGATACCCTATCACAGATTTCCAACAACACACTGAATTCAGATCCTTACTTATACCCCCAAATTGTGTAAATGACTGAATTCACAGCCTTCACCAGTTCTTGCATACAAGAGCACAATATAAGAGAGTTAACATGAATATAGAAAGAAGATATCCTTTTAGAGTTGTACATGATTGTGGTATGCTATGGAAAAAAAGAAGTTGCATGATGGCTGTAGAATAGCCATTAAAAATAATAGTCTTACTGCTACCCAAGGAATTAACTATGTTTAAAATCAAAGCTCACAGTAGTAGTTAGAAGTCCAAAGCTAAAGGAAACTTTATGGCTACAAATACGCTAAGACAACCGCTTCCTAAGAAAACTCTTCCTCAATCACCCACATACTTTCCCTTATTCAACATCCTTTAAAGACAATAACTCTACGCTCTGGTAGCATAGTGGCTAAAAGCACTTGACTGCTAACCAGAAGGCTGGCGGTTCAAACCCACCAGCCACTCCTCGGAAGGAAGGTTGGGCAATCCTACTTCCGTAGTGATACTGCCTCGGAAACCCAAGGAGGGGTCGCTATGAGTCGGGGCCGACTCGACGGCACATAACAACAACAACAACAAGGAACTTAAGGCACAACTTTTATTATCTAAGGTGGAAAAGGTGACCAGGACCAGATGGTTTTATTTAAAGAAGATTCAACATCAATCTTCCTTAAATTCTCCCCAAAACATAGGAAAGGAAGGAACACTTCCTAATTCATTCTACAAGGTCAATATTACCCAACTACCAAAGAATTGATGCATTTGAATTCTAAAGTTGGTGAAGAATATTAAATATAGTATGTACTGCCAGAAAAGCAAACAAATCTGTCTTGGATGAAGTACAGTCAGATGCTGCTTAGAAGGGAGGATGACGAGACTTTGCCTCTTGTACTTTGTTCATATTTCCAGGAGGGACCAGTTACTGAAGAAGGTATCATGCTTGGCAAAGTAAATGGTCAGCAAAAAAGAGGAAGACCTTCAATGAAATGGACTGATACAGTGGCTGCGACAATAGGCGAAAACAGCAATGATTGTGAGGATAATGCAGGACTGGGCAGTGTTTCACTCTGTTGGACATGGGGTCAGTATCAGTTGGAACCAACTCGACAGCACCTAACACTAACAACAACCAGAGTGAGAAAAAGATACAATACAAAAACTACAGACCATATACCTTATATATATGGATGCAAAAATCTTCAACAAAATACCAGAAAACCAAATACAACAGCATATTAGACAGGCTATTCACAATGACCAAAAGGGATTTCTCACTCGTTTCTTATGTTAAAAACAAGAGTGGTTTAACATAAAAGCAATCAATGTAATACACCACATTAATAAAACAAAGGGGAAAAGTACACACACATAATAATCTCAATTGATGTAGAAAATGCATATGACAAAATTCAATACCCTTTCACATAAAAACAACAAACTAGAAATAGAAGGAAGCTCCTTCTATTCCAAGTAGAAGGACATATATGAAAACCCACAGCCAACATTATACTCAATGACTCATCCAGAAGACTGGATATTTTCCCCAAAATCAGGAATAAGACAAGGATACCTGTTCTCACCACAGCTATTCAACATTACAATTAGGCAAGAAGAAGATATAAAAGGCATCCAAATTGGAAAGGAAGCAGTAATCCTAATACTACTTATAGATAACATGATCTTATACGTAGAAAATCCCAAAGAATCCCCCCACACACACACAAAACTATAGAGTTAATAAATTAATATAGAAAATTTGCAAGGTACAAGATCAACACACAAAAATCCGTTTTGTTTCTATACATCAGCAATGAACAATTCCCAAAGGAAATTAATAAAACATTTAAATTTCAATAGCATCCAAAGAATAAAATAATTAGGCATATATTTAACCAAGGGTGAAAAATTTGTACACTGAAACTACAAAACATGATAAAAGAAATTACAGAAGAACTAAATAAAGAAAAAGACATCCATGTTCATGGATTAAGATATTGTTTAGATGTCAATACTACCCAAAGTGATTGACAACTTCCTATCAAACTCCTATCAAAATTTCAAGTCTTTTTTGCAGAAATGGAAAAATTGATCCCCAAATTCATACAGAATTTCAAGGGGCCTTGAATAGGCAAAATAATCTTGGAAAAGAACAAAGAATGTAGGAGGATGCAGAGATACTGCCACCACTGTAGCTAAGCTGCTAACAGAATTTCCCGACTTGGAAAATCTTTGTTCCTCTCTAGCAATAGAGATAAATCTTTATGGAAGTAGATTGCCCAATTTTCGTTCCACAGAGTGGCTGATGGATTTGAACCTCCAGCCTTCTCATTAGCAGTCAGATGCCTTAGGCACAATGCTATCAAGCTCCTTTCCTAAGCCTTTGTTGTTGTTAGGTGCTGTTGAGTCACTTCCGACTCATAGCGACCCCATGCACAGCAGAATGAAATACCGCCCCATCCCGTGCCAGCTTCATGATCCTTGCTATACTTGAGCCCATTGTCGCAGCCACCGTGTCAATCCATCTCATCGAAGGCCTTCCCCTCTTTTGTCGATCCTCCACCTTACCAAGCACGACGTCCTTCTCTAGGGAATGGTCCCCTCTGACAACATGACCAAAGTAGGTGAGACAAAGTCTGGCCATCCTCACTTCCAAGAAGCATCTCAGCTGCACTTCTTCTGGGACAGATCTGTTCATTCTTTTGGCAGTCCATGGTACCTTCAGCATTCTTTGCCAGCACCACAACTCAAAAGCATCAACTCTTCTTCCATATTCATTGTCCAGCTCTCACATGCATACGAGGCAATTGGAAGTATACATACAAGCGCTTGTGTCAGGCACACCTTAGTCCTCAAGGAGACATCCTTGCTCCTCAGCACTTGAAAGAGTTCCTTCGCAGCTGACCTACCCAGTGCTACACGTTGTCTAATGTCCTGACTGCTGCTT
>NW_006921642.1:322207-323822 GCF_000298275.1 Orycteropus afer afer
TACATTCCATGTTCCGATTATTAATGGATGTTTGCCACTGTTTCTCCTCAATTTGAGTGGTGCTACGTCAGCAAATGGAGGTCTCGAAAGCTTTACCTTATCCATATGAGTAAGGCTGATTTTACTCTGATAGTGCAGCTCTTGCCCAGTCCAACTTTGAGAGCTTTCTAAGCTAAGTGACTCATCTTCCTCCTCTGTATTGGACAATGTTTCTGGAATATTCAAAAGGTACACAGTAATGTATCAGACAGTGTTTCTCTGCTATTGATAAGGTTTTCCCTGACCAATTCTTTGAGAAGTGGATGGCCTCCTCCTTCTTCCTAGTCTGTCTCAGTCTGCAAGCTGGGCTGATACCTGTGCAATAGGTGCACCCCACTGGGTTTGAAACACCAGTGGCACAGCCTCTAGACTCACAGCAACATGTCACCACAGTAGGACAAACCAACAGACAAGTTTGTCTCCCTTAGCTGTTGGAAACCCCTCCAACCACCCTTACCTGGATCCCTGCGGCTAACTCCTTAATCTGTTCCAGTCCCCTTTGCCTTTTCTGTTCTCTGCCTGTTTCCTGCCTCTCTGCTTGTGGGGGGTGGCCTGGGTTCCCTCTCCTCACCTGGCTCCCTGTGTTTGAATCCTCAGTCTGTTCCTATCCCCTTTGCCTTTTCTGTCCTCTCCCTGCCTTCCTGCCTTGCACCTTGTGGGGCATGGCCTGGGTTCCCTCTCTTCACCTGGGTCCCTGCGGCTGACTCCTTGATCTGTTCTGGTCCTCTTTGCCTTTTTTATCCTCTCCCTGCTTCTCGCCTTGCTGCCTTTTCTTAGGTCCCTTTTTTTGTCCTCTCCCTGCTTCCCACCTCGCTGCCTGTTCTTAAATCCCTGGAATCCGAATGAGAATGCTATCACTTTTAAATCCAAAATGGTTGCCACTTGTAAACATTCAAAATGGCTGTACCATCAGTCATTTTAAATATCCAAATTAGCCGCTGTTTGTAAACATTCAAAATGGCTGTGCCCTTGGTCACTTTAAATATTCAAGATGGCCACTGCTTATAAACATTCAAAATGGCTGCACCCTCAGTCACTTAATATCCAAAATGGCCACTGCTTGTAAACATTCAAAATGGCTGTGCCCTCGGTCACTTTAAATATCCAAAATGGCTGCCACGTGTAAACAATCAAAATGGCTGCATCTTCCAGACAAACAAGAAGGTCAGTGAAAAAAACAAGAAAACCTGCAATATCTGGGGATAGGGCAATAAGAGAAAAAAGGCAGAGAAGGAGAATAATGAAGAAAAAAGTGGGAAAAATGAAAAAATAACAACAAGGAACAGTGTTAACCATGAGATAAAAAGAAATAGAAAATAAAATTGCAACCAGGAACAGGGAAAAGAAAAAAGCTGAAAACCAGGACCTGGGAGGGGAAGAATAAAGAATAATAGTACAAAGGACAAAAGTATTAATAATAGTAGTACTTTACCATCCGATCTGCAACCTATACAACTATGAGACCAGAAGAACTAGATGGTGCCCGGCTACCACTGTCATCTACTCAGAAGGGATGTAGGAGATCCTGGATAGAGAGGGAGAACAATGTAGAACAAAACTCAAAGTCATTTGGAGG
>NW_006921642.1:324279-330687 GCF_000298275.1 Orycteropus afer afer
AGAGAGGAAAAAAAAGTGGGGGGAGGGCAGGGCAGGGCACAAAGAGTGGGATGGAGTTCCTGTGGGCCCAGAAGAAGGGTGGGAGTGGGGGATGGCCGAACCTCCATTCACCAAGTGTGTGGGGGGTACAAGAGCAACAAGGGGAATGTCGCACCTTTTCAGTCGTCCAGGTCCTGAGTGTCCTTGGGGTTACTCGGATATCTTCTAGTTCTAATGTTACGATTCTGCGCAGTGGTGTTCTGGGAAAGGTGCAGGGACCTGAGGTCACAGTCAACCTTGGCTGGCCTACTTTAGGGTCTAAATCAAATATGGTGAGACTTTAGATTGTATTCCATCCTGAGGCAAAATTTCTCTTCATCTGTGAACCTGTGAAATTTATAGAAGCTGACAAGTCCCAAATTCTTGGATTATAGGTCAAGCTGGAGGCTTTTTCCCACTTACACAGCTGCAGGGGCTAACGAACTTAAGGTTGGCAGGCAGTATACTGGATGTGGACTCCATTGAATGACAAATCCAAGATCTCCAGGCTGAATGGTGGATTATTCCCTCACAGACAGTTGTAGGCAGCACAACAGAATCTTGATCCACAGAAGAAGAGCTCCTAAGCCTTAGGAAACTCTAATATAGTCCAATATAATATCCTTAAATGCTGCCATGATTCTGTTAAATACACTCATATTTATCATTGACAGGTCATGTCTGTCTTTCCCCCAGACATCTCACCACAGCCCTTACATGATCCTTAGTTTAGAGACCTGGTCTCCTTGGAAAGATACTACTGAAAGCAATATTTAACCCACATGAAAAGGACCTAACACTCTCTATCTAGTTTTCTATTGCTGCTATAACAAACTATCACAAACTTTGTGGTTTAAAACAATACAGATTTATTGTCCTACAGTTCTGGAGGCCAGAGTCCAAAAGTTTCAATGGACTAAAGTCAAAGTGTTGGCAGGGCTTGTTCCTCCTGGAGGCTTTAGGGAAGAATCTGTTACCTTACCTTTTCTCACTTCTGAAGTCTGCCTGCATTCCCTGGCTCATAACCCTTTCTTAAGCATAACTGCAACTTCATAATTCTGTCATCACATATCCTACTTACTACTTCCTCCTTTGACCTTCTTGCCTGCATTTTACAAGAACATTGTGATTTAGGGCCCACTGGATAGGCACTCTGGTGGTGTAGTGCCTGAGACATTTGATTGCTAACCAGAAAGTTGGTGGTTCAAACCCACTAGCTGCTCTGGTGGAAGGCAGATGGAGCAATCTACTTCTGTAAAGATTTACCACCTTGGAAACCCAGTGGGGGGTCGCTATGAGTTGGAATCAACTCAGTGGCAGTGTGTGGTTTTTGTTTTTGTTTTTGTTTTGAAAATCCAAGATAATATCCCCATCTCGAGATCCTTAATCACATCTGCAAAGTCCCTTTTTTATATATAAAGTAACAGTCACAGACAAAGGGGATGAGGATGTGGATGTCTCAGGGGCAGGGGCATATTAACCAAACTTACTAATTATCAATGCCATTGCAAAGAAGTACATTTTAGGTTTCTGTTTCACAATTTAAAAAATACAAGCCTTAATCCAAATGGAAATTCACCCCATTAAGCAACCTTAAACTGAAGCTCTTTCTAGAGATCACAAAAGCAGATGACAACATGAAATAGATTGTTTTCCCAAGACCAATAGAACAAGAAAATGACATCACAAAGTGATCAGCTTCCACTCAAGACACAGGAACAAGATCCTCCAGGATTTCTCTACTTAATCCCCACTATATTTTCTTTTTCTACTCTTTGTCATGTTTCTTCTTTTCCATTGACTTCTGACCCAGTCTTCTCCTTATTATCCAACACTGTAAGATGGCCTTTCCTGTCACTGCTCTCACTGTCCTCTCCCTCCTTGTATCCCCACCAAAAAAAGGGAGGACAAAACTCCTCCATTCAGTTTTATCAAACTATTACTATCACTCTCAATCTCACTGATTATTGGCTATTTCAGCTCTCATCTGATACTAAAGACCAACCCCTAATTACCATTTCCCTCACTATACCCCATGGAGACTTCCACCTCAGTGACCCGTATTACTATTTAAATCTTCTCCATATCATCAAACCTAAATTATTAGCATGTACTAACTGAACATAAAGGAGCTGTGGAGGTGCAGTAGTTAAATACTTGGCTGCTAATCAAAAGGTCAGTGATCCAAACCCACCAGCTACTCCATGGGAAAAAGATGTGGCAGTATGCTTCAATAAAATCCCTGTGGGGCAGTTCTACTTTGTACTATAAGGCCACCGTGAGTTGGAATTAACTCAATGGCAATCAGTCTTTATGGGAACTGAACCTTTACTCTTGACCTAATTAATTAATGCTTCTCTTGAAATTTCCAAATGCCATGACCTTATTTCCTCAACCTCAGATGCAGGAAAAACCAGGAGTGCTTTTATCACCAAAATTATCATTTTCTTTGACCACTTCCAACCAACCTTACAGATTGTGTTCAATTCTGCACAAGTACTCTGTCCTCATGAGGAAGGATCAACTTCATGAGTAACACTCACCATTATTAATAATTCCTACAACTCAAACACTACCTGTATTCTACAGAACTCTCTTTTTTGTGTGGTCAGCAAACCTACATCTGCCTTTCTCATCAGTCTTTCCTGTGTCTTTTGAATTCTGTCTGGGCCTTCCAAATATTCAAAACCCATATTCCACCTGTCAATTATGTGTCCTTCTGGAGAGGAATTAGAAAAGAAGATTTAAAATCTCTTTACCCATAGCAGACATAATAAATGATACTATTTCTACCCTAGAAGTCTAGCAAACAAGCTTAAACACACTGACCTAGCTAATCATGGAGGTCTCTGTATCATAGCTAACATCTCTTCTTGCACATGGATAAATACTAAATTCAAGGCTCTCTAAGGTTGATCCAAGTGGCCTATGGGACATATTCTATTATTGCCCAGGATCCTGGTTTTGAGGTACATTGCAAGGATTACTAATTTTTCTTTTCCTAATAATCCTATGTCTTTGGGTGATTCATCCTGTCCAGAGTCTTGAATAATACTATGCAGCCATTATATTGACAAGTGATTCAACTAAATACATTACAGAAGACTCAAGAACAACTCTACCTCCATGGACTTCACACAGACACTGAATCTGAGCAAACAATTTTACAAACAGAGCTCAAATCTGGACAGACAGTGGTGTAGATATGAAGTCCTGCCATTGCCTTGTTTCCAGACATAGTCAAGGATAACTTATAATTGTCTTAAACAAGATGGGGGGATTGAAAAGGCCAACACAGACTCTTCCCTTTTCACCTCTAGACAATTTTTTTAAGTAATTAGCTAAGATTATAACTGTTTGTCCCCCTCAAACTAGCCAGACACAGAGATAAACATTGCCTGTTCAGCTGACTGAGCATTACCCTGATTGCAAAACAATCCCAAATGAAAATCACCCTAACTGTAAATGTATACTCTGCTAATAAAGGCTTTAGGAAAATCCATGCTGCCAAGACATACTGATCTTCAGATTTGGAGTCTTCTCCCTACTTAACAGCCTTAATAAAATAATTCTCCTTACTTGTCTGGTTTTTGTCCTTGACACTAGTAATTTATTTAACTGAGAAGTTATTTTAACTACTCCAGCCTGCAATACAATTCCAAGTACAATGTGGTCATTTAGAAAAACAGAAATAATGGTAACAGGTATGAAAGATGTCCTCAGCATTAGCAAAGTACATGAGACAAATTGATGTTCAGTGTTTGTTAAATAAATTAATATAATGTGATAATCGACCACATTAATAAATATCTATTTGGAAGAGCAACCCAGTCCTCCCACTACATTTGTGGAGTAATAAATGCTAACACAGCCTCTTTACTATAGGAAGTTATGGGGTCTAAGAATTCAAACAATAAAGAATCTGACCTTACCCTGAAAGTAAAGAAAGTAATTTTAATTTTCAAGATTTAGCTGGGCCTTCATACGCCCAAAGGATGGCAGTACAAGGATAGACTTGGTAATGGATCTTCTTTCTTATGTACTCGAGGCCAGAATACAGTAGGAAGCCACAGGTTTGAAAGTACAAGAGGAACAAAAAAGAATTTGACTTTGCTGTGTATTATAATGTGAATTACTTTGCCAATTGTGGGCAGGGCCTTCTTGCAGATTATGTTGCATTAAAGAAAATGTTTGTTTTCCTAAATATAGATTCCATTGTCTGGGAATTTGTGTTTATCCTTAAAAGATGTGCACGAGTATCTGGCCCAATTGGAAGGCTTGGAAAAATGAAGAGGTTTATCTGGACATCACAACATAAGGCAATCTTGAGGAGGACTGCACTTGTAATGCCCTGAAGCTCTGCCATGATGCTCTAGAAATTGGACTACCCAGACTTTGTGGCTTTATTACAACTCCAGACTCCCAGAAAGGAGATGAATCCCTGGACAAAAGTGATTCTTGTTAAAAGAGATGGAGTAGTGGTGACTTAAGAAAATTTGAATAAAGAGGTACTCTTAGAAGATAGAAGGAGCTCTAGTGGCACTGTGATTAAGGCGTTGGGCTGTTAACCAAAAGTTGGTGGCTCAAACCCACCAGCTGTTCCACGGGAGAAAGATGTGGCTGTCTACTTCCATAAAGATTTACAGCTTAGAAACCCTATGGAGGTTGCCATGAATTGGAACTGACAGGATGGCAGGAGTTTGGTTTTGGTCTTAGAGCACAGGGAAGCACTCTAGTAACTGGGTGTGTCCAGGTAGATTTCAACGATGGTTTAAGTGCTTTGGTTTGCTCTTTTAGACTGTGGAAGAATTCATGTTCAGTGTAGACTTACATCTTTTTTCCTTATATGTTTTAGGCAAACTATTATTATTGTTAGTTGCCATGGAGTTGATTCCAACTCATGATGACCCCACCTGTGCAGAGTAGAACTGTGCTCTGTAAGGTTTTCAAGGCTGTGACCTTTCAGAAGCAGATGTATAGCATTCACTATACCTTGGCTTTAACTGTTGAAACTCAGTCAGGAAAACAGAACCACTATGTATTCCAAGTATGACAGGTTTTATTACAGGGAACTGAGGCTTCCGTGACTATTCAAAGGCTGGAGGAGTGAAATACAGGGAAACCACCACCAGTGAGCTTAGCTCCTAGCACCAAAGCAAGTGTTCTGAAATGCTTGTTCTGGTACTACTGAGAATCTCAAACCTCTGGTGAAGTCCCACCATCTAGCTCAGTTAGGAGCCCCACTGCAGATTATTGTTAAGAAACTCATTGAGAAGCAGCTTCAAACCATGCTTGCCCACACATTTGCCTACAGCTGCCTCTGGAGAATAATAAACTCTTATTCTTGCTTGAATGCCTTTCTTTGGCAGATTGTAACCTAGGGAAAAGGATTCTTGGAAATACAGTTTTCAGTATCTTCCCTGAGGGTGGTGGTAATGTCCAAGTAACTACAAATGTTCTAGCACAGTAGCTGTATCAGTGACCCATTGCTGCATACAAATTACCTCAAAATTTAGTGGCTTAAAACGATAAAAATATTATTATCTCACACATTTTCTGTGGTTCAAAAATTCAAGAGTAACTGAACTGAACAGTTCTGGCTTGGGGTCTCTCAGTAAGTTATAGTTAACATGTAGCCTGGGGTTGCAAGTATCTGAAAACTGGATTGGAGCTGGAAAATCCACTTTCAAGATGGTTAATTCACATGTTGGCAAGCTAGTACAGGCTGTTGGCAGGAAGCTTCAGTTCCTCTCCAAGTGGAATTCTCCATAGAGTTGCTTGAGTACCCTCACAACATGGCAGCTGGCTTCCAGACAAATGATCCAAAAGAGAGTAAAGCAGAAACTTCAGTGCCTTTTATGGTATAGCTTTGGAAGTCACACATCTTCATTTCTGTAATACCCTATTCGTTATAGTCCGCCCAGGGTTATAGGTGAGGAGAGACAACTCAGGGATGCCCAAAGTAGCAAGCGGGAAGAGCAGGAGAAAGGGGATTAAAAGCCAGGAAGCCAGAGAGAAGAGCAATCAGCCAAAGGGATTAGGTGAGGAGAGGAAACTCAGGTCCGCCCAAAGCAGCAAGACCGGAGAGCAAGAGAAAGGGGATAAAAGCCAGGAACCCGGACAGAGGAGCAGTCAGCCCCAGGGACAACACAGGGACGCACAAAACAGCAGGGCAGAAGAGCAGGAGAAAGGGGATTAAAAGCCAGGAAGGCAGACAGAGGTAAAGTCAGCCACAGGGACCCAAGTGGGGCTGATACGAGAGGTCTCCAACAGCAAGACAAACTTGTCTGTAGGTTTGTCCTACTGTGGTGACATGTAGACGTGAGTTTTGAGGCTGAGCCTCTGGTGTTTAAAACCCAGCGAGATGCACCTTGTGCACAGGTAACAGCC
>NW_006921642.1:333188-345112 GCF_000298275.1 Orycteropus afer afer
GGCCTTCAACGAGATGGATTGACACAGTGGCTGCAATGATGGGCTCAAGTATAGCAGGGATTATGGGGCTGGCGCGGGATCGGGCAGTGTTTCATTCTGCTGTGCATGGGGTCGCTATGCGTCGAAAACGACTCGACGGCACTTAACAACAACAACACCACCTATTGGTTATACAAGTTCTTTGCATTTGTCAAACAAGCTATGCTCATTCTCATCTTGGGGCCTTTGCCCTAGCAGTTCCCTCTGCCAAATATGTTCTTATTTCTAGATCTTTGAAATTAGAAGACTTCTCGTCATTTACCTCGTGTCTCTGAAAAGTTTTCTCAGAACACCTAATCTGAAAGAACTCCTCACTTCTTTACCTCTTTCTATCACTTCATTGCTTTATTTATAGCAATTGGCACCACATCAAATTATCTTTGCCTATTTGATTTTGTTTGTTTCACTAATTTCTTGCCTATCTTTCCTTTCTAGGAGCTCTGGTAGCATAGTGCCTAAGGCACTTGACTGCTAACCAGAAGGCTGGCGGTTCAAACCCACCAGCCACTCCTTGGAAGGAAGACTGGGCAATCTACTTCCGTAGTGATACTGCCTTGGCAACCCAAGGAGGGGTGGCTGTGAGTCAGGGCTGACTCGATGGCACATAACAACAACAACAACATATTTCCTTTCTAGAACTCAGCTCCATGAAAGCAAAGACATGTCTATCTCTCCTTGCTGAAGCAACACAGACTACATCAGTGCCTAGCACAGATGCAGCACTTAATAATTATGTGTTAAATTATTAAATGGATTCTTTCTGCCTCAGGTATTTTCATTGATTCATTCCCTACCCTTCCCCACCCTAGTCTCTGCTGTAGGGGATTGACTTGTCCAGACCACATTAACGGGCCCTATACCCTCTGACTTTCAGTTGGGTTTGACCAGTGTGGAACCTTGTCAAGAGACTGCACAAAAAGGGAGAGTGAAGTCAGGGTACTTATTCCTGTGGCTCCTTCTGCTGTGTCATTTGGCCTTAGGTTACCAATCCTCTCAAGGCAGCTGCCTCTATACTAGTCTTTCCTTCTAGACCTGTAAATACTTCCTTCCTCCATCCTACATGCCTAGGATGGCCACAGTTTGACTACTGTTAGTTTCAAGTTACTGCACTATCACTGTGGTTCTTCTATACCTTCACCTATGTAAATAGCCCCTTTGAAGTTAACCTTCCCTTGAATCAACTCATTTTGAGGGTATTATCTGTTTTCTGTTGGACTCTGATCAGTAAACTTTCTTTAAAGTCTGACAGGCCCAGTCTTGCATGAAAGTGTTGTGAGGAATCAAAATTTCTAGGGGGGGGAAAAAAGGGGCCTGCGGCCTACCTCCCAACCTCTGCCCTCCTGTGAGGTATGGGCAATGAATGACAGGAGCAATGAGTCCAAAGGGACCATAGCCCAGGAGTGTCAGGCACTGACTAGTCATGAGAGATGTGGCTCCTAATGCAGCAGAGATCAGTGAGGAGGGCCAGTATGGAGAACAAATTCAAGAGTGGATGAGAGAGATCCTCCTCTGTCCAAATGTACCATAAAGGGACCTGATTATTATTGTCGTTGTTGTAAAGATACTATAACACAACATTTGCCATTTCACTATGCATTGCCAAATTTTCCATCGCCGTAGAGGAAGCTGATTTTGGAGGGTCAGGGGAATGGCTGATATTCAGGTTACCAAAAACAAGGACTACTAATATATAGTACATTGTTTGTTTTTAAATCCAGTATGTGAGAGGCCAACTAATTAGCTGATGGTCAGATAAAGCTAGTTCCTACCACTACCTGGCGTAGGCTACTGCTTGGTTGGAGTGTGTGGATGTCGACAAGACCTCAGTAAGGTAATAACAGGAAAAAGCTCTGACCCTCCAACCATTGCTTTCTCCCTTGCTGTCCTGGTTCACAAGCAGGGCTATCTAAGAAGGAAATAAGACCAACTAAGTAATTCCACATTTCCTGAATAAAGGTAATTAATAGATAAGAATAGAATATGACTGGGCTATTATGCTAAGTCCAGTATTCATGAAATTTTCCTGCAGAGCTGACCTTTGGAAAGTCTTAGGATAGAGCTATTTATGAAATGTCTGGCTTAGATTTCATGGGGTATATAACCATTAATTTTCCCTCTGTCGTGTTCAATGTTTTGTTGGCATCCAGGGAACAATGCAGAGCGCCTCCTGTGGCTACATTTCCATCTGTAAGTTTGGACAGCTGCTAACCTGAGACTCCAAGGTCTTATGGGAAAAGGCTTTGCTTTAAAATTCAAAGCTATTGTGTTCCAGTCCCATCAAAGTCAAATTTTTCATTAAAATTTCGATTAACCTTTTCCCACAAGAGTAACTGTAAATTGATTCTTAACCCATTTTGAAAGGTTGAAAAAAATATTAGATCTAAGGTGTTTCACATATTTGAAGCCCTCTCCTTCTGCTGTTAAGACCTCTTCTTAGAGAACAGTCCTGCTCTGCAGAGAAGTAAACAAACATACTTTAAGAAATAGCAAATAACCATGAATTTGCCACAATGGCAAGAGTTCTGGCCTCTAACAGCCAAAAAAGATTGCTCCTTGTCATGAAACAAAATATATAAATTGCTATTTGGAAAATGAATTTGCTCTGTAAATTTTCACCCAAATTACAATAAAAATTTAAAAAAAAAAAAAAAAAAAAAAGATTGCTCCTCTCTTACTACTTGCCAGAAAAATCTTCCCACTTAACAACATGTATTAGAGAAACTTATTCATTTCACCTTTCTGTGCCTCAGGTTTCCTACAGATCCACTTTGCCATTTATGGACTTATGAGAGGTTAACAAAATAACTCAAGCATGTAACATTTACTATTTTCACTGCTTATAAAAGGAACATGTTTTATAGATAATTTAAAAATAGAAAATGACAAAAAAGTGAGTTGTTACTTTTTTATAAAAAAGGTGTAACTATTGTATCTCAATTTTTTATGAGGAAAGAACCAGTAAATACACTTTAAAAAAGCATAAAAAATATCCACAATAAAAACACCCCCACACATGTGAAAATGGAAAAACAATGGCAATTAGATTTGCCAACAAAATGACACTATTTACTGTGGAATTTTCTCTCAGAATAATCTGATACCTGGCAGCAAGGAAAATCTAAAAGATAGCTTGAAAGAATATTACTTTTTGCTGAACACATGGCTACCCATCTTACCATTATTTCAGAGACAAAGTAGACTAAAAACAAAAGATGCTTGCAGCCTAGAAAAAATTTTTTTTGAAATTGTGATTTGCAGCCCCAAAATTTAAATAGTCCAAACTAGTTAGTAGAGCTATCTTTAAGACCACTTACTTAAAACAGCATCTGCTCACGGAAGTAAATGAGTATCAATTAGATTTATTCAAATTGAAACTTCTAATTGAAGTATTTTTGTGGCCCAGTAACATAACCAATTTTTGTAACTCTTCAATGGATATGAGAAAAGACGGTTCCTCTGTTTCAGGATACAAAATTTGATATATAACATTTAGACCTATTTCATTAAATAAACTGTCCAGAATTAACACATCCTTATTCACTTCTTGTCCATTTGATCTCACATAGATAAAAGGTAAATTTAGGTTTCCTGCTATTAATGTGTTTCAGTTTCTCTCATATCTCTTAAAGTTTTTACACTATAAATGTGGATACTATTTTTTAACATTTTTTGAAATAATTTCAAACTAATAAGAAAGTTGCAAGACTCTCCTATACAATCTTCACCTGACTCTTTATTTGTTAATATTTTACTATACTTCCTTTATCATTCTTCCTGTTTATCTATCCATATTATTTTCTGAACCATCTGAAGAAGGTAAGTTGTAGACACAATGTCCCATTGAACCTAAACCCTTATGTGCTTTCAAAAAATAAGCTCACTCGTCTACAATATATGAAAATTAAAATTTATACAATACTACTATCTAATCCATAGACTTCATTCAAAGTGCACAGATAATCCTAATAACATCCTTTATAGGTCCAGGATCCCATCTGGGTCACATTATTTCTCTTTAATATGGACCAGTTCCTTAGTAATGACTACTGTATTTTTAAGAGTACTTCCCAATTACCTTGTAGAATGTCTCTAAATTTGGGTTTTCCTGATATTTCCTTGTGATTATATTCAGATACACATTTTTGGTAGGAATACCACAAAAGTGACACTGCATTCTTCTCAGTACACTGTATTAGGAGCTAAACAATGGTAATTTTTCTCATTGCTAGTTATGTTAACTTTTATCCAGGGCTTTGAACTTGTTCAAACCAGTTCAGTCATGGTTAATGAAGCTAAATCAGAATAGACTAGAATTTGTAAAATATGGGTGTACTGGAACAATAACCAGAATGAGAAAAATTATGGGTTGAAGCCCTGGAATGGGAGATTACAAGAGGTGCAGTGAGCTCTTTCAGGAGTCTGATGTAGGAGTTTGGATTGTTGCCAGGACCGTGGATAGCAACATACATTCAAAGTGGCACAGTTGTTCACCATCTTTGAGTGAGACGGTGTTGTTTCTGACTCTTATGGTCAAGAGATTTGGTTATTATGCATCTTGCATGGTGCTTTTGTTTACTAAGAGGACGTTTAAGTTTCTAGCATGATGTTGACTCGGAATATTTCTCATTCTCCTTATTGTTCCGGTACACCGACATTTTAAAAATTCAGGTCTGTTATGGTTTCACTTCATTAGCCATGCTTGAACTGGGAAGAATTTGTTCAAAGCCCTGTTTTTATCACTTGCTTATATGGTGTCTCCCAAGTTTTTCCACTGTACAGTTAACAGTTTGTGGGTAGATACTTTGAGACTAGGTATATATACTAGTCTTCATTACTGATGATTCTTGTCTGAATTATTATAATGATGAATGCAAAATGGTGACTTTTTAAAATTCCATCACCCATTCATTCTACTTTCACTAGATGGCACTCTACTGTATTGATTGATTGATTTCAAAATGGAATCACGAATTCTTATTTAATGGGTTATAACCTGGCAGTGATACTGCCTCGGAAACCCAAGGAGGGGTCGCTATGAGTCAGGTCCGACTCGATAGCACATAACAATAACAACAACAATCTGGTACTAACCTTATTCATTTTGATTTTCTGATTTGGCCAATGGAAGAGCCATATTCACATAATTCTTTGGTACTTCCATACTTACTAGCATAAGAAGATATCCTAGGCCCAATTAACCCTGGAATTAGCCATTTCTAAGGAAGCCATGGTTCCTTTCAGTGGAGATTTATACTTAGATATCAAGACCTGGGTACTAAGTGTGCTCTTTACTATTAGGCTGTCATTGCTTCTAGACACTTTAAGTGGACAGAACTAGGAAATACATGCATATTCATACATTGTTGCTTTTGTTGTTAGGTGCCATTGAGTCAACTCCAACTCATAGCGACTCTGTGCACAGCAGAACAAAACACTGCCCGGTCCTGCACTAGCTTCATGATCCTTGCTATACTTGAGCGCATTGCCACAGCCACTGTGTCAATCCATCTCATTGAGGGCTGTCCCCTCTTTCATTGACCCTCCACCTTACCAAGCATGGCATCCTTCTCCAGAAAATGGTCTTTTCTGACAACATGACCAAAGTAGGTGAGACGAAATCTGGCCATTCTCGCTTCCAAGGAACATTCTGGCTGCACTTCTTCCAGGACAGTTTTGTTAGTTCTTTTAGCAGTCCATGGAACTTTCAGCATTCTTCACCAGGACCACAACTCAAAACATAAACTCTTCTTCAGTTTCCTTGTTCATTGTCCAGTTCTGACATGCATGTGAGGTGACTGAAAATACCATGGCTTGTGTCAGGCACACCTTACTCCTCAAGGAGACATCTTTGCTCTTCAGCACTTGAAAAAGGTCCTTTGCATCCAATTTGTCCAGTACTGTACATCATTTGATGGCCTGACTGCTGCTTCCATTGGCGTTGATTGTAGAACCAAGCAATATAAAGTCTTTGACAACTTCAATCTTTTCTCCATCTATCGTGATGCTGCTTATATGTCCAGTTGAGGATTTCTGCATTCTCTATATTGAGATGTAATCCATACTGCAGACTACAGTCTTCAATCTTCATCAGTAAGTGCTTCAAGTCATCCTCACTTTCACCAAGCAAAGTTATGTCATCAGCGTATCACAGGTTGTTATTGAATCTTCCTCCAATCCTGATACCACATTCTTCTTCATATAGTCCCACTTCTCAGATTATTTGCTCAGCAGACAAATTGAATAAGTATGGTGAAAAGATATAACCCTGATACACAGCTTTCCTAATTTTAATCCATGCAGTTTCCCCTTCTTCTGTTTGAACGACAGCCTCTGGTCTATGTACAGGTTCCTCATGAGCACAATTAAGTGTTCTAGAATTCCCATTCTTCTCAATGTTATCCATAATTTGTTATGATCCACACAGTTGAATGCCTTTGCATCATCAATAAAACATCTTTCTGGTATTCTTTGTTTTCAGCCAAGCTCTGTCTGACATCAGCAATGATATCCCTTGTTCTAATATCTGCTTCTGAATCCAGCTTGCATTTCTGGAAGTCTCCTGTCAATATACTGCTACAATCATTTTTTAATTATCTTCAGTAAGATTTTACTTGCATGCAATAACAATGATATTGTTCGATAATTTCTACATTCTGTGGGATCACCTTTCTTTGGCATGGGTACAAATATGGATCTCTTTCAGTCAGTTGACCAGGTAGCTGTCTTCCAAATATCCTGGCATAGTCAAGTGAGTGTCTCCAATGTGGCATCTGTTTGTTGAAATAGCTCAATGGGTATTCCATCAATTCCTGGAGCCTTATTTTTCACCACTTCCTTCAGTACAGCTTCAACTTCTTCCTTCAATACTATTGTTCTTGATCATAAGCTACCCTCTTGAAATGGATGAACATTGACCAATTCTTTTTGGTACAGTGACTTTGTGTATTCCTTTCATCTTCTTTTGATGTTTCCTGCATCATTCAATATTTTGCCCATAGAATCTTTCAGTATTGCAACTTGATGCTTATATTTTTTTCTTTAGTTTTTTCAGCTTGAGAAATGCTGAACCTGTTCTTCCCTTTTGGTTTTCCAACTCCAGGTCTTTGCATATTTCATTATAATAATTGACTTTGTCTATTCAATCTGCTCTTTGAAATCTTCTATTCAGCTCTTTTATCTGGTCATTTCTTTCATTTGCTTTACTTACTCTCCATTCAAGGGTAAGTTTCAGAGTCTCTTCTGACATTCATTTGTGTCTTTTCTTCCTTTCCTGTCTTTTTAATGACCTTTTGCTTTCTTCATGGATGATGTTCCTGATATCCTTCCACAATTCCTCAGGTTTTCAGTCATTTGTGTTCAATGCATCACATCCATTCTTTAGATGGTCTCTAAATTCAGAAGGGATACATTCAAGGTCATATTTTGGCTCTCATTGACTTGTTTTAATTCTCTTAACTTCAAATTGAACTTGCATATGAGCAGCTGATGGTCTGTACCACAAACAGCTCCTGGCCTCGTTTTGGCTGAAAATATTGAACTTTTCCATCCCTCTTGCCACAGATGTAGTCAATCTGATTCTTGTGTATTCCATCTGGCAAAGTCCATGTGTATAGCTGCTGTTTGTGTTGTTGAATAAGTCGTTGGTCTTACAAAATTCTATCATGCAATCTCCAACATTATTTCTGTCACCAAGGCCAAATTTTCCAACTGCCAGTGATTCTTCTTTCTTTCCAACTTCTGAATTCCAGTCACCAGTGATAATTAACACATCTTGATTGCATGTTCAGTCAATTTCAGACTGCAGAAGTTGATAAAAATCTTCAATTTCCTCATCTTTGGCTTTGGTGGGTGGTACATGAATTTGAATAACAGTAGTATTAACTGGTCTTCCTTGTAGGTGTATGGATATTATCCTATCACTGACAGCATTGTACTTCAGGACAGATCTTAAAACATCCTTTGTTTTAAGATGAATGCCACGCAATTCCTCTTCAATTTGTCATTCCCAGCATAGTGGATCATATAGTTGTCTGATTCAAAATGGCCAAAATCAGTCCACTTCAGCTCACTAATGCCTAGGATATCAATCTTTATTCATTCCATTTCATTTTTGACAACTTCCAATTTTCCAAGATCCAGATTTCATACATTCCATATTCTGATTATTAATGGATGTTTGCATCTGTTTCTCCTCAATTTTAGTCCTGGCATGCCAGCAAATGGAGGTCCCAAAAGCTTTACTTTATTCATATCATTAAGGTTGGTTCTACTCTGATGAGGCAGATCTTTCCCAGTAGTATGTTGAAAGCCTTCAACCTAAGTAAGGTACTCATATTCCTGCCTTGTATCAGACAATGATTTTGGGCTACACTTAAAGTTGCCCAGTAATATATAAGATATTGTTTCTCTGCTATTCATAAGGTTTTACCTGGCCAATTCTTTGAGAGGTGGATGGCCTCTTCCTTCTTCCTAGTCTGTCTCAGTCTGTAAGCTGCATTGAAATTTGTGCATCATGTGTAACCTGGCTTACGTTGGAAACACCGGTGGCACAGCCTCAAGCCTCACAGCAAGACATAAGCCAGATAAGTTTCTCTTCCTTAGTTGTTCCACACCTCTCCCCTCTTTCCTGGATCCTGTGAGTCTGTCTGTCATCCCTGGCTTTTCCTCCTCTTCTCACCTCTCGGGGTGGGGCCGGGTCCCTCTCCTTACTGGGATCCCATTGCTCTATCATAAAAATCTTGTTCTACATCCTACTTTAGTGAATAGCAACCAGGGTCTTAAAATATTTCAAGCAGCCATCTAAGATGCAGCTATTGGTCTCCACTCATCTGAAGCAAAGAAGAGTGAAGAAAATCAAAATCATATGGAAACAATTAGTCCAAGGATATCATGGACCATGGGGACCTCAGCCTTGACCACCCTGAGACTAAAAGAACTAGATGATGCCCAGCTATCAATGCCAACCACTCAGCAAGGGATCACAATTGGAGATTCTGGATAGAGTGAGAGGAAAAATGTGGAACAAAATTCAAAAACACAAAAATGACCTGAATTACTGGTTGAATAGAGACTGGTGGAACCCCTGAGACTATGGCCCTGGGTTATCCTTCAAGTCTGGAACTGGACTCACATCCATGGATTAGCACTCAGCCAAACAGTAGAAAGGCCTACAAGGGAGAGTACCTACCCCAGGGAGATGCACCCACCAACCCTCGGGAGATACATTGCTTTGATCAATCAACTGTGAGATATCAGAAGGACAGCATTTGCATACATGGTGAGCTGGACAGACAGATATGCATTGATAAGAAGGGCACAGGGAGGGGTAGTTGATGGAAGGAGAGCTTTTTATAGCTTGGATTGCAATCAGGACCATGAAACCAAATGTGCATGAACTGTTGAAAGTAAAATGAATCTGCTTTGTAAATTTGCACTGAAACCACAATAAAAAATACATTAAAAAATATTAATCTTAATTTTGGACAATACTGATTTCAGAATAAAAACAACTAAGCAAGGAAAAGAATGACATTTTCTAATTCTAATGGAGACCATATCTGATGAATATATAACAGTTATAAATATTTATGAATGAATAATACAGCAGTACCCTTTTCCTTTGGTCAGTGTTGAGGATTTGAATGACAGGGCTAGCATGTTGTGTAGGGCCAGGCTGATGGGTCAACAGGTATGAAGAGTGTTCTGTGGGCCTAAAGGCAGAGGTTTTGACTTGCATTGCCAGCAGTTTTTCAGGGTTACGGCCAAGAAGGAGATCTGTGTGGTTGGGACTGGCAGGATTTGGCCCAAAGACATGGCATGCGTGGCTGGGACATTGATCATACGGGGAAATAGAGCAAATAAGTAAATGTATTAAAGATAATCTCAGCCATTTTTCAAACTCTCAGAGGATTACAAATATGAAAAGTGGAAAAGCTTGAATGGATTCTGTTGCATTAAATTAGATTTAGTGATATCAGTCTGAACTCAATGTTTTATTATGTGGAGAGAAATAGATTTGAAAGCCAAGGCTGACAAGGCAGCAGGATCCAGGTAAGGGGAAAGAGACAGTCCTCATCCAAAAGGCAGGAAGGAGGGAAACAGGGCCAACAAAGTGGCAGGATCCAAGTAAGGGGAGGGTGGAAAGTTTTTGAACAGCTAAGGGAGACAAACTCTGTCAGTTTGTTATGCTGTGGTGGCTTTTAATGTTGCTGTAAGGCTGAAGGATGTGCCACCAGTGTTTCAAACACCAGCAGGGTTGCACATGATGCACAGATTTCAATGCAGCTTACAGACTGAGACAGACTAGAAACAAGGAAGAGGACATCCACTTCTCAAAGAATTGGCCAGGGAAAACCTCATGAATACCAGAAAAACACTGTCTGATACATTACTGGACAACTTTATGAATAGCTAGGAAACACTGTCCAATACAATGCAGGAAGACAAACCGCTTAGGTCGGAAGGCACTACTGGGGAAGAGCTGTCTCATCAGAGTAGAACCAACCAATCTTAATAATATGGATAAAGTAAAGCTTTCGTGACTTCCATTTGCTGACATGGCAGGACTAAAATTGAGGAGAAACAGATGCAAACATCCATTAATAATCAGAACATGGAATGTATGAACTCTTGATCTTGGAAAATTGGAAGTTGTCAAAAATGAAATGGAATGAATAAAGATTGATATCCTAGGCATTAGTGAGCTGAAGTGGACCGATTTTGGCCATTTTGAATCAGACAACTATATGATCCACTATGCTGGGAATGACAAATTGAAGAGGAATTGCATGGCATTCATCTTAAAACAAAGGATGTTTTAAGATCTGTCCTGAAGTACAATGCTGTCAGTGATAGGATAATATCCATACACCTACAAGGAAGACCAGTTAATACTACTGTTATTCAAATTCATGTACCACCCACCAAAGCCAAAGATGAGGAAATTGAAGATTTTTATCAACTTCTGCAGTCTGAAATTGACTGAACATGCAATCAAGATGTGTTAATTATCACTGGTGACTGGAATTCAGAAGTTGGAAAGAAAGAAGAATCACTGGCAGTTGGAAAATTTGGCCTTGATGACAGAAATAATGCTGGAGATTGCATGATAGAATTTTGTAAGACCAACGACTTATTCAACAACACAGACAGCAGCTATACACATGGACTTTGCCAGATGGAATACACAAGAATCAGATTGACTACATCTGTGGCAAGAGGGATGGAAAAGTTCAATATTTTCAGCCAAAACGAGGCCAGGAGCTGTTTGTGAAACAGACCATCAGCTGCTCATATGCAAGTTCAATTTGAAATTAAGAGAATTAAAACAAGTCAATGAGAGCCAAAATATGACCTTGAATGTATCCCTCCTCAATTTAGAGACTGTGTTACACTGTGTTCTCTAGAGAAATGAAAACTAGTAAAGCTTATATATATATATATAGAAATTTATCTTAGGAAAATGGCTCACACACTTATAGAAGCTGGCAAGGCCAAAGTTCCTGGATCAAACATCAAACTGGAGGTGTTTTCTGGCTCTTGCAACCACAGAAGCTGAGGAGCTCAAGGCTGGCAGGCAGTACACCGGCTGTTGACTCCAACAAATGACAAATCCAAGATCTCCAGGCTGAATGGTGGACTGTTCACTCACGGACAGTTGTAGGCAGCACAACAGAATCCTGATCCACAGAAGAATGTCTCTCTTCCCAGGATGTCCTTGAATATACTGGAAGCAGGCTATACCCCTAGGGAAACTCTGTTTCAACAGATTGGCCACTCAGAACATAGTCATCTGATCCCATCATGGGAACAACCACACCACAACAGCTCAAACCACACAGAATTGTGGTCCAGCCAAATTGACACACAGCTCCAACTATCACAGT
>NW_006921642.1:345977-347485 GCF_000298275.1 Orycteropus afer afer
CCTTCACAAATGTATTCCTCACCACACTAGTGATAGGCATGTCTTCTGGACTCTCCATTTCTGGCTCTAGAGGTCTAATCTGATAAATCCATTCTAACAGGCCATTTTCCCTAAGCCTCTGGATACCTTCTTCTACATTATACCAAAGCAGGTCTGGTGCTTCAACTTGACTTAAGGTAGGCCACCACATAATCCATGCTTCAGTAAGCCAACCAAAGAAACTATTAGATCCTTTCCTAACCTCTTGAGCTGAAACATTGAATGAAAAATCCTTACTTAGTGGGCCTAAATCAACAAACTCAGACTGATCCAATCTTACATTCCTTGCACCATTATCCCACACCCTCAGTAACCATTCCCATACATTTTCTTCAGGTTTCTGTCTGTATATGTTAGGAAAATCAAGTAGGTCTTTTCAGGTATAGCGTACCACCTCCTCAATCACACTTTTTGGGGCTCACTTGGACTTAACTTTAGTTATTGGCCTAGCAGCAACAATGCATGGTTGAGGCAGTTCCTGAGAGCATTCAGCAATGTCTTCCATGGCCTTGGCCTCAAGAAATGACCCAGCAGGACCAGTTTGGCTAGTCCCATCAAACTGATGGGGAGGGGATAATAGCTTTACAGTAATCCCTTCAGATGGGAGGGATTCAACAGAATTTACAGGCTGCATATCCTGATCTTCCTGACTATCTTCTGCCCATATGTCTCAGTTTCAGGATCCCATTTTTTCCCAATCAATGCCCCCACTTTAACTTCAGATACCATTCTGGGTTGGCAATTTAAGTAGCATTGTAATTCAGCCACCCTTACAGTAAGACTCTGGGTTTGGTTTTCAGCAATATCAACTCTGTTACTAGAAGATATAAGGCTTACTTTCAGAGTACAACTGGAAGCACTGAGGTCTTTTATGCGGCACTTCAGCCAAGACTCAGCAGCTCTGAGCTCATCTCGCCCTTTCACCCCTTTGTCTAGTGGATGTAGGACCATCCAACCAGCTTCCTTATACTCCTCATGCTGACAAAATTGCAGAAAAATATTAAATATCCGATCACCCAGAGCATCACTTCTCACAAGTACTAGATTTATTGGTGGTGCTATTTCACATATTAATGTTGCCACCTTATGCCACGGATTAGCAGGGCACTCTTTACTAATGCAGGGTCACTAGTGTCTTTAAGATTAATCAAACCATAGAACCAGTTTAGGAAGCCCATCCTTATGATTTTGTCTCTCTAGAACCACTCTCGGTACCAGATGTGCCAGACTGGGTTCTCTAGAGAAACACAAACCAGTAAAGCTTACATATATGTATATATATAGAGAAATTTATCTTAGGAAAATGGCTCACACACTTATAGAAGCTGGAAAGTCCAAAGTTCCTGGATCAAACATCAAACTGGAGGCTTTTCCTGGCTCTCACAACCGCAGGGGCTGAGGACTCCAAGGCTGGCAGGCAACACACTGGCTGTTGACTCCAATAAATGACAAATCAAAGATCTCCAGGC
>NW_006921642.1:353913-356072 GCF_000298275.1 Orycteropus afer afer
TGTGGTCAATGACATGAGACAAAGTATATGTGAACTGCTGTATGGAAAGTGAATTTGCTCTGTAAATCTTCACCCAAATAAAAATAAATAAAATAAAATAAAGAATGGATGTGATGCATTGAACACAAATGACTGAAAACCCAAGGAATTGTGGGATGACATCAAGAACATCATCCATGAAGAATGCAAAAGGTCATTAAAAAGACAGGAAAGGAAGAAAAGACCCAAATGAATGTCAGAAGAGACTCTGAAACTTGCCCTTGAACAGACAGTAGGTAAAGCAAATGAAAGAAATGACCAGATAAAAGAGCTGAACAGAAGATTTCAACGAGCAACTCAAATAAACAGTCAATTATTATAATGAAATGTGCAAAGACCTGGAATTGGAAAACCAAAAGGGAAGAACATGTTCAGCATTTCTCAAGTTGAAAGACCTGAAGAAAAAATATAAGCATCGAGTTGCAATACTGAAGGATTCTATGGGCAAAATATTGAATGATGCAAGAAACATCAAAAGAAGATGGAAGGAATACACAGAGTCACTGTACCAAAAAGAATTGGTCAGTGTTAACTGTGATAGTTGGAGCTGTGTGTCAACTTGGCTGGACCACAATTCTTTGTGCTTTGAGCTGTTGTCGTGTGATTGTTCCCATGATGGGATCAGATGACTATGTTTTGTGTGGCCAATCTATTGAAAGGGAGTTTCCCTAGGGATGTGGCCTGCTTCCAGTATATCTGTGGACATCCTGAGAGAGGAGACTTTCTTCTGTGGATCGGGAATCTGTTGTGCTGCCTACAACTGTCCATGAGTGAACAATCCACCATTAGGCCTGGAGATCTTGGATACGTTATTCGTTGGAGTCAACAGCCAGTGTACTGTCTGCCATCTCTGAGCTCCTCGGCCCCTGAAGCTGCAAGAGTTGGGAAAAGCCTCCAGCTTGACATGTAAAAGACTCCAGGTTAATGTTTGATCCAGGAACTTTGGACTTGCCAGCTTCTATAAGTGTGTGAGCCATTTTCCTAAGATAAATCTCTCTCTCTCTTTCTATATACATATATATATATATATAAGTTTTACTGGTTTTGTTTCTCTAGAGAACCCAGTCTAACACATTTGGTACTGGGAGTGGTTCTAGAGAGACAAAATCATAAGGATGGGCTTCCTAAATTGGTTCTCTGGTTTGATTAATCTTAAAGACACTAGTCACCCTGCATCTGTTAGTAAAGAGGGCCCTGCTAATCTGTGGCATGAGGTGGCAACATTAATATGTGAAATAGCACCACCAATAGATCTAATACTTGTGAGAAGTGATGCTCTGGGTGATCAGGTATTTGATACTTTTCTGCAATTTTGTCAGCATGAGGAGTATAAGGAAGCTGGTTGGATGGTCCTACTTACACTAGACAAAGGGGTGAAAGGGCGAGATGAGCTCAGAGCTGCTGAGTCTTGGCTCAAGCTCCGCATAAAAGACCTCAGTGCTTCCAGTTGTACTCTGAAAGTAAGCCTTATATCTTCTAGTAACAGAGCAGATATTGTTGAAAACCAAACCCAGCGTCTTATTGTAAGGGTGGCTGAATTACAACACCACTTAAATTGCCAACCCAGAATGGTGTCTGATGTTAAAGTGAGGGCATTGATTGGGAGAAAATGGGATCCTAAAACTGAGACATATGGGCAGAAGATAGTCAGGAAGATCAGGATATGCAGCCTGTAAATTCTGTTGAATCCCTCCCATCTGAAGAGATTACTGTAAAGCCGTTATCCCCTCCCCATCAGTTTGATAGGATTAGCCAAACGGGTCTTGCTGGGTTTGTCTGAGGCTGACTCCATGGAAGACATTGCTGAATGTTCTCAGGAACTGCCCCAACCATCCATTGTTGCTGCTAGACCAATAACTAAAGTTAGGTCCAAGTGAGCCCCAAAAAGTGTGATTGAGGAGGTGGTACACTATACCTGAAAAGACCTACTTGATTTTCCTAACATGTACAGACAGAAACCTGAAGAATATGTATGGGAATGGCTACTGAGGGTGTGGGATAATGGTGCAAGGAATGTAAGATTGGATCAGTCTGAGTTTGTTGATTTAGGCCCACTAAGTATGGATTTTTCATTCAATGTTTCAGCTCAAGAGGTTAGGAAAGGATCTAATAGTTTCTTT
>NW_006921642.1:356312-360462 GCF_000298275.1 Orycteropus afer afer
TGGCCTGTTAGAATGGATTTATCAGATTAGACCTCTAGAGCCAGAAATGGAGAGTCCAGAAGACATGCCTATCACTAGTGTGGTGAGGAATACATTTGTGAAGGCAGCTCCAGCATCTTTGAAGACTGCTATGATTACTATTTTATGTAAACCTGATTTTACAGTGGGAACTGCCCTAGTTGAACTAAGACATTTAACTATGATGGGGCTGATTGGACCCTGTGGTAGTAGGTGCCATGTGGCAGCAGTTAATCGACAAAGGCAAGGTGGGTGTGGTTACTATAATGGACAGCAGAGTTGGAACACTAATGAGAATAGTCTGACTCCTGTGGAATTATGCCATTGGCTACTTGCTCATGGTGTTCCTAGTAGTGAAATACATGGCAAGCCTACTAAATATTTACTTGATCTGTATGGACAGAATAATTCTAGGTCATGTGAACAGCAACCTAGATTGAATCGCCAGAATACAGAGTCACGACCTCTCAATCAATTCCCAGAGTTGAGTCAGTTTATAGACTCACAATCCCTTGAATGAAGGGGAGGCCAGGTCCCTTTGAGGAAGGACCCCACTACATTGCCAAAAATCTCTAATGTCAATCTTTCTTCCAGCCTTCTCCAAAGGGATCTGAGGCCTTTTACAAGAGTGACTGTTCATTGGGGAAAAGGAAATAATCAGACTTTTTGGGGATTACTGGACACTGGCTCTGAATTGACAATAATTCCGGGAGACCCAAAGCATCATTGTGGCCCACCAGTCAGCGTGGGGGCATATGGAGGTCAAGTTATTGATGGAGTCTTAGCTAAGGTTGTCTCACCATGGGTCCAGTGGGTTCCTGAACCCATCCTATAGTGATTTCCCGAGTGCTCGAATGCATAATTGGAATAGATATAGTGTCTAAGGCACTTGACTGCTAACCAGAAGGCTGGCAGTTCAAACCCACCAGCCACCTCTCAGAAGGAAGGTTGGGCAGTCCTACTTCCATAGTGATACTGCCTCAGAAACCCAAGGAGGGGTCTCTATGAGTCGGGGCCAACTCGACAGCAAATAACAACAACAAAAACATACTGAACAATTGGCAGAATTCCCACATTGGGTCCCTGACATGTGGAGTAAGAGCTATTATGGTAGGAAAAGCCAAGTGGAAGCCATTAGAAGTGCCTCTACCTACAAAAATAGTAAACCAAAAGCAATACTGGATCGCTGGAGGGGTTGCAGAGATTACTGCCACCATTAAGGACTTGAAGGATGCAGGAGTGGTGATTCCCACCACATCTCTATGTAATTCGCCTATTTGGCCTGTGTGAAAAGCATATGGATCTTGGAGAATGATAGTAGATTATTGTAAACTTAATCAGGTGGTGACTCCCATTGCAGCTGCTGTTCCTGATGTGATTTCATTTTTGAGCAAATTAGTACATCTCCTGGTACTTGGTATGTAGCTGTTGATCTAGCCAATGCCTTTTTCTTGACACCAGTTTCAAAGGACCATCAGAAGCAGTTTGCCTTCAGCTGGCAAGACCAACAGTATACTTTCACAGTCCTTCCTCAGGGGTATATTAACTCCCTGGCACTGTCATAATTTAGTCCATAGGGATCTTGATCGCCTTTCCCTTCCACAAGACATCACACTGGTCCATTATATTGATGACATGCTGATTGGACCTAGTGAAGAAATATCGATGACTCTAGACTTATTGGTGAGACATGTGTGTGCTGGAGGTTAGGAAGTTAACCCAACGAAAATTCAGGCACCTTACACCTCAGTGAAATTACTAGGGGTCCAATGGTGTGGGGCATGTCGAGATATTCCTACTAAAGTGAAGGATAAGTTATTGTATCTGGCTCCCCCCACAACTAAAAAGGAGGCACAACATCTTGTGGGCCTCTTTGGATTTTGGAGGCAACATATCCCTCATTTGGGGTGTGTTGCTGAGGCCTAGTTATCAAGTGATTTGGAAAGCTGCTAGTTTTGAGTGGGACCCAGAACAACAGAAGGCTCTGCAACAGGTTCAGGCTGCTGTGCAGGCTGCTCTGCCACTTGGACCATATGATCCGGCTGATCCAATGGTGCTTGAAGTGTCTGTAGTAGATGCTGTTTGGAGTCTTTGGCAGGTCCCTATTGGTGAATCACAGCACAGACCCTTAGGATTTTGGAGCAAAGCCCTGTCATCCTCTGCAGATAACTACTCTCCTTTTGAGAAACAGCTTTTGGCTTGTTACTGAGCTTTAGTAGAGACTGAACACCTAACCAGGGGCCACCAAGTGACCATGAGGCCTGAGCTTCCCATCATGAACTGGGTGTTGTCTGACCCACAGAGTCATAAAGTTTGATGTGCACAGCAGCACTCTGTCATTAAATGGAAGTGGTATATCAGAGATCGAGCTCGAGCAGGGCCTGAAGGCACAAGTAAGTTGCATGAGGAAGTGGCCCAAATGCCTATGGTCTCCACTCCAGTCACATTACCTTTCTTCTCCCAGTCTGCACCTATGGCCTCATGGGGAGTTCCTTATGATCAGTTGACTAAGGAAGAGAAAACTTGGGCCTGGTTTACAGATGGTTGTAAGCGATATGCAGACACCACTCAAAAGTGGACAGCAGCAGCACTGCAGCCCCTTTCTGGGACTGCCTTAAAAGACAGTAGTGAAGAGAAATCCTCCCAATGGGCAGAACTTCAAGCCATGCATATGGCTGTTCACTTTGCATGGAATAAGAAATGGCCAGATGTGTGATTATATACGGATTCATGGGCTGTGGCTAATGGCTTAGCTAGATGGTCTGGGACTTGGAAGGAACATGAATGGAAGATTGGTGATAAGGATGTATGGGGATATGTGGATAGATCTCTCTGAATGGGCCAAAGGAGTAAAGGTATTTGTGTCTCATTGAATGCCCACCAAAAAGTGACCTCCGCAGAGGAGGACTTTAACAATCAGGTGGATAGGATGACATGTTCAGTGGAAACCAGCTGTCCTTTTTCCCCAGCTACTCCTGTCATTGCTCAATGGGCTCATGAACAAAATGGCCACGGTGGCAAGAATGGAGGTTATGCATGGGCTCAGCAACATGGACTCCCACTTACCAAGGCTGATTTGGCTACCGCCACTGCTGAGTGCCCAATCTGCCAGCAGCAGAGACCAACACTGAGTCCGCGATATGGAACCATTCCTCGGGGTGATCAGCCAGCAACCTGGTGCCAGGTTGATTACATTGGACCACTTCCATCATGGAAAGGACAGTGTTTTGTTTTTACTGGAATAGATACTTATTCTGGATATTGATTCACCTTCCCTGCACGCAATGCTTCTGCCAAAACTACCATCTGTGGACTTACAGAATGCCTTATCCACCATCATGGTATCCCACATAGCATTGCTTCAGATAAAGGGACTCCTTTCACAGCAAATGAAGTTCAGCAATGGGCTTTTTGCTCATGGAATTCACTAGTCTTACCATGTTCCCCATCATCCTGAAGCAGCTGGCTTGATAGTACTATGGAATGGCCTCCTGAAAACACAATTATGGCACCAGTTAAGTGGCAATACCTTGAAGGGGTGGGGCAATGTTCTCCAGGAGGCTGTATATACTCTAAACCAGCATCCAATATATGGTTCTGTTTCTCCAATAGCCAGGATTCATGGGTCCAGGAACCAAGGGGTGGAAACCACTCACTGTTACCCCTAGTGACCCACTCAAAAAATTTTTGCTTCCTGCTACCCTATGCTCTGCAGGTCTGAAGATGTTAGTCCCAAAGGGAGGAACACTCCCGCCTGCAGACACAATACGAATTGCATTGAACTGGATATTAAGAATGCCACCTGGCCATTTTCACTTCCTCATGCCTGTGGATCAACAGACAAAGAAGGGCATTACTGTACTATCTGGTGTGATAGATCCTGATTACCAAGGGAAAATTGGGTTGGCTTTACATAATGGAGGTAAAGAAGAATATGTCAGGAATATAGGAGATTCTTTAGGACGTCTCTTAGTACTCCCATGCCCTGTGATTAAACTCAATGGAAAACTACAGCAACCCAATTCTGATATGACTGCTAACAGCCCAGACCCTTCAGGAATGAAGGTTTGGGTCACCCCACCAGGCAAAGAACCATGACCAGCTAAGGTGCTTGCTGAGGGCAAGGGAAATA
>NW_006921642.1:361287-362960 GCF_000298275.1 Orycteropus afer afer
TATAAGCTTTTCTGTTTTTTGTTTCTCTAGAGAACCCAGTCTAACACAGTTGCCCCTGGGGCATTAGTTGGTAGAAGAGACTGGCATGAAATGGAGTAGCAGTTTGGCTGGCCCATGAGGCAAGAAAGTGTTTAAGTTTTTTTTGGGCAGGAAGATTTCTGGCAGAGTGGGTTGCGTTAGGCATTAATCAGCAGAAGCATAGAGACCAAGGAAATGGGAAGCAGAGCTTCCTCAACCTTGAAGGGTAGGACTACGCCCTCTGGGGGTGAAACCACCACAGCCCCCTAGGTTTCAAAGAGTCAGACCTTCACCAACTTGGTTCTGGAGTGTGGAGCTGCTCGTTCATGTGAGCTAGTGGGATGGAGCCATAGCTGCTGCCCAAGAGTGAGGGAAAAGGGCTGCCATGCCCAAGAGGAAGAGGAACGGGGCCCTCCAGGCCAAGGGGGTGATGTCACCACTAAGAGGAACTAGGGGACTGGAGCTACCCAGTGCAGGAGATCTGTACAGATGCCAACTTGACAATGGGTAGAACTGTGATAGTTAAGGTTGTGTGTCAACTTGGCTGTGCCTGGTTGAGTGGCTGGGCAGCTGGTGATAATTCCCCCATGATGAGACTGGCAGTCAACTCCAGTTGACCATAAGCAGCTGCTTTAAGGATGTGGTCTGCTTCCCGTATATAAGAAGTAGCTTTGGGAATGGTCTCTAGCTTATGGCACGCTTGAACCCTGAATGTAGGTGAGTCATTGTTTAGCAGTCTGACATGCTCTGCAAATCTTGGAACTTTCAATCAATGGCCTGCCATGTTGTTTGGTAACATTGGGACTGTGGTTTTTTACTTGTTGACCTTGGGTTTGTCAGCCTTAGCAGCCAGCAGCTGTCTGAAAGAAAAAAAGCATCCACCTTCAGTGGGCTGGGAGCAGAAGGCAGAACTAAAGCCTAAGATTGAGGGGCTTTCACCCAGCCTGTAGACCCTGGCACTTTGAACTTGGACTTAAAGCCTACATACTGTGAGAGAGTAAACTCCTGTTAAAGTCATCCTATTTGTGGCATCTTGATAGTCTATTTATGCCATAAATAGGGTCCCTAAGTTTGCCCTGTTTCGTCTTTGATGAACTTTATGGTTTTGGGTTTTACATTTAAGTCTTTTATCCATCTTGGGTTCATTTCATTTTTGTGTAAGTTATGGGATATGGATCTTGTTTCATTTTTCTGGAAGTAGATATCCAGTTTTACCAGCACCATTTGTTAAAGAGGCTATCTCTGTCCCATTTAGTGGGTTTTGGTCCTTTGTCAAAGATCAACTGTCCAGAGATGGATGGGTCTATTCCTGGTTTCTCAATTCTGTTCCACTGGTCTATCAGAGATTAACATTTTTATTATTTATTTATTTATTTAAGTGCAGTTTATTGAAATATAATTTATGTACAATGAAATATACAAAACTAAAGTGACATTTTTTTTTTTTTTGGCAGTGTTCCCTCCCCTCCCCTCCTACCCTTGGCAATCAAGAAAGAAAGTTTCCATATATAAACCTTTCCTTGACCCTCTACAACAACAAACTAATACTATATTTGTCCTGTGATTGACTTACGTCACTCATCATAATGTCCTCCAAGTTCATCCATATTATGTGGTATTTTGCAGACTCTACATTATTCTTTAGTATTGCATAG
>NW_006921642.1:364995-392117 GCF_000298275.1 Orycteropus afer afer
TATTCCTTTTGATGGTATCCCACATGAACCTTAGGCTTTCTTCATTTTGTTTTGATCTTTTTTCTGATTGATCCCTTTCTAAAGAAGTATTCAGGCATTTGCCTTCAATCTCACTGATTCTGTATTCCATTGATTTAATTCTGCTCCTTTGCCCATTCAATGTCTTATCTATTTCTGAACATTTAGTATTAATCTTCTGGATTTCTGTGTGTAGATTTTGTATCATTTGTAATTTTTCATTTATTTTGTCATTTTGTTCTTATATTGTCTTTCGAAATTGTTCTTGGGTTTTCTCTATGTTTTCCTTGATCTGTCTCTCAATTCGTTGAAGATACCTAAATACAATTGTTTTGAATTCCTAATCAGGGAGTTCCAATGCTGCGTCTTCTTCAGGGATGTGTTTTGGGTCTGTATCCTGGTGTTTCTCCTGCTTTATCTTGCTTCTTTGTGTGGGCTGTGCTGCTCTGTTGTCTTCAAGGCATTGTGACATTTTTGTGTTTATATTTAATTGGTGATTGTATGTTGGAGTGACTTGCCCATGATTTTAGTTTTCTTTGTATGTTATCTATGCAAGCAGGGCACTGTGCTCCTCTATTCGCTAGTTTACAGCACTTATACACTCACTACCTGTTCCTGTTTCCTGTTGTCAGCCTCTCAGATGTCCCTGCTGAACTTGGCAAACAGAGCCTATTCTTAAGTCCCTGGAATCCAAATGAGAATGCTGTCCCTTTAAAATCCAAAATGGTTGCCACTTGTAAACATTCAAAATGGCTGCGTCCTCGGTCACTTTAAATATCCAAATGACTGTCGCATGTAAACAATCATAATGGCTGCACCCTCTGGACAGTGGAAAGTCTACAGCTCACATAGTCTCCCTCCTTGGTGTTTCCCTTCCTAGTCATAGGCCACCAGCGCAGTCGTCCCTTGGTGAACAGGGCTGATCTTTAGGTCAATTCTCAGGTCCCAACACCACTTGGAAATATTCAGGCTTCTGGTCCCATCAGAGTCGCTGACAGTCCACAGCTCTGACTGTCTCTCACTGTTTTCATTCAGGTTTTTCCACTAGTTGGTGCGTAATCCATTTCTGTATAGTTCCTTTCAAAGCTCAGGGCTTCAGGATTATCTTCTGTATCTCTGTCAATTGGTTTTTCTTTTCTTTGTTGAAGAGGGTCTGTGTTGCTTATCTGCCTATTCCTCCATGTTATGGAAGTCTGAGATTAACACTTTTAAATGCATTTTCATTTTGTAATAATTTTAGATTTTCAGAAAAGTTGCAGAGATAGGATAGACAGTTCCTATATACTCTTCACCAGTTTCCCCTAACATTACTTACATAACTATACATTTGTCAAAACTGAGAAATTAACATTAGAATATTACTATTACTAATAATATCACTATATACTAAACTTCAGATTTTATTTGTATTTCACCCATTTTTCCATGAAAATTGTTTTTCTGTTCTGGGATCCAATCCAGGATACCACATTACATTTAGTTATCAGATCTCCTTAGTGTATTCTGGCCTGTGACAATTTCTTAGTCTTTCCTGACTGTCAGTTTTGAGACATACTGGTCAGGTATTTTGTAGAATCTCTTAATTTGGATTTCTCTGATGTTTCTTTAGTGTTCTAGGTTTTTGGAAGAAGCACCAGAGTCCTTCTCATCACATCGTATCATAGCAACCCATCCTTGGGTTTTCAAGGCAGTATAGTATCTCTGTGGAAGTAGGTTGCTCAGTCTTCCTTCTGAGGAGTGGCTGGTGGGTTTGCACTACCAGCCTTCTGGTTAGCAGTAAAATGCCTTAAGCAGTATGCCACCAGAGTTCCCAACATCATATCAAAGGTACATAACTTGACTTATCACCGATAATGTTAACCATGACCACAGGTCTCTCCACTGTAGAGTTACTATTTTGCCTTTTCCAAACTTTATTCTTTGAGAGCAAGCACTAAGTCCAACCAACACTCAAAGGGTGGGTGGGGAGAAGGTGGAAATGGAGTTGAAGCTCCATTTCCTGGAGGAGGAAGTATGTACATATATTATTTGGAATTTTTTTGTAATGGAGATTTCTCTCCTCTCCATCTTTTATTTATGTATTCAATAATTTCTTTATATCAATAGGGACTCATGTTCAGATTAATATACATACAGATATATAGATATAGAAACAAGTATAGTATGTATGTGTGTGCATGAGCTAGTATTCAGTCAAAGACAGACTAGAAAGAAAGGCCTGATGATCTATTTCCAAAAATTAGCCAGTGAAAATCCTATAGATCACAATAGAATATTATCTGATGTAGCACCAGAAGATGAGTCCCCTAGGTTAGAAGGCACTCAAAATATATTGTGTGTGGTTATAACAATAGATTCGTGCATACCGTTGATTGTGAGGATGAAGCAGGACAAGGCAATATTTGGGTATACACAGGATTACCATGAGTTGGATCTCACTTGATGGCAACTAATAACAACAACAGTAAACATGCATATATTTCCTAGCTTTGTCTGCTAAGAAAGGCTAGAGACAGTGATAACCAAAAGCAACAAGCACATCTAGCACCCAGATCTTGGTTTCTAAATATTATTCTCCATTAAAATGAACCAAGCCTCCTTGGGGCAGGGGAAATACATGATGAGTCTGAAATATCCAGTAGTGCCAGAAAGTAAGTGCTCAAAAACAAAAAGATGGGAGCCTATCAAAGGGATACAGGAGCCAACCTGAAAGAGTTCCCAATGGCCATGGAACAATTTCAGTAATAAAATAAATAATAGCATTTGGTGGGAGCACAACCCAAAGTATAAAAAGTATATTTACAAGTTGATATCTAGTCTTCCAGTCTTTTCTCTGTACATACACATTTGCACCACACACAAACACATGCATAAGCACACTGTCAATTTATTTTTACACATTTGGAATAATGCATAGTGTTCTGCACTTGCTTTTTCATTTCACAATGTAGCTTAGAGATCTTTCCATATCAGTAAACAAAGATTTACAGCATTCTTTCTGTTATGACAGTATTTTGTTTCAATGTATGGACATTTATGTTGTATTCATTCTTTTCCTTTACAAATAGCATACGTGTATATCTATAGAGTGGAACAGTGGTGGTTGGGTGGAGAATTCTCACCTATGTGGGAGACCAAGTTTTGATTCCTGACCAATACACCTGAAGTGTAGCCACCACTCAGCTGTCAGTGGAGGCTTGCATGTTGCTATGATGCTAAACAGGCTTCAGCAGAACTTCCAGACTAAGATAGACTGGAAGAAAGGTCAGGAAATCCACTTCTAAAAATCAGCCAATGAAAATCCTATGGATGGCTCATCCCATTGTGCAGAAAGATGATTGCCTCTAAAAATCATTCTTGCAAATGCATCCAATGAAGACTGATTAATCAGCATGACCTCAGAACCAGATTTTACTGGTGCCTAAAACTCACTTTTAGGAATATGCACTGTTACCCAAGGGTTGGGTCCACATAGTTGGGTGCAAATAAACTGCTGGTTGAATGAAAACCTACATTAACTTCACTGAAGAAGAATTTAACCAAATGGTAGGAAGAGAGTAGAGAGATTGACAGACAGAGCAAAATCAATTAACTGTTTCCCAGAGCTGATCTTCTGGGTAGGTGGTTGCAAGAGGCAAGGAGTAGAGACAAAAAGAGGAAGTGTTGAGGGGATGAGAGAAATCTAGTAATCACATGTGACTTTAGAATTTTCCCAGTTAGCTATAGGTGTATGTTTTCTTACGTGTAAAACAAAATACTTGGCAACAATTCAAGCTATGTTTGAAAAAGTAAAACTCTTATTTAGGAATTACTTGTGTTATGAAGGCACTTGAACTATCATGACAGCTAATTTGTTGTGTCAACTTGGCTGCACTTTGATTCCCAGGTGTTTGGCCAAACACTAGTCTAGCTCCTGTTACAATTTAGTTACATGTGATTAGATCAATTGGCCTTGGGCACAGCAGATTACCTTCCACAATATAAAGTAGTGTAATGTACTCAGTCAATGAATTGGGGTCATATCAGTGTTGTTAACTGCTGTCTAATTGGCTCCAACTCATAGTAATCATATATACAACAGAACAAAAA
This sequence comes from Orycteropus afer afer, assembly GCF_000298275.1. Taxonomy (NCBI): domain Eukaryota; kingdom Metazoa; phylum Chordata; class Mammalia; order Tubulidentata; family Orycteropodidae; genus Orycteropus; species Orycteropus afer. Next base: position 369,103 of record NW_006921642.1, read on the forward strand.
ACTGCCTGGTCTTGTGCCATCCTCACAATCCCTGCTATGCTTGAGCCCATGGTTGCAGCAACTGTGTCATCTTGTTAAGAGTTTTCCCCTTTTTCACTGACCTCTACTTTACCAAACATGATATCCTTCTCCAGGGACTGGTCCCTTCTGACAACATGACCAAAGTAGGTAAGATGAAGTCTGGACATTTTTGCTTCTGAGGAGCATTCTGGCTGCACTTTTCCAGGACAGATTTCTTCATTCTCTGGCAGTCCGTTGTATTTTCAGGATTCTTTGCCAACACCACAATTCAAAAGCATCAGCTCTTCTTTGGTCTTCCTTATTCATTGTCCAGCTTTTACATACATATGAGGCAATTCAAAATACCATGGTTTGGGCTACGTGCACCTTAGTCTTTAAAGGGACATCTTTGCTCTTCGACACTTTAAAGATGTCTTTTGCAGCAGACTTGCCCAGTGAAATATCATGTCTGATTTCTTGACTGCTGCTACCATGGGAATTGATTGTAGATCCAAGTAAAATTAAATCCCTGACATCAATCTTTTCTCCATAAATTATGATGTTCCTAATTGGTCCAGTTGTAAGAATTTTTATTTTGAGATGTAGTCCATACTGAAGGCTATAGTTTTGGATTCTCATCAGTAAGTGCTTCAAGTCATCTTCACTTTCAGCAAGGAAGGCTGTGTCATCTGCACTTATCAGGTTGTAAACTCCAATCTTGATGCTGTGTTCTTCTTCATATAGTCCAGCTGCCCGGATCATTTGCTCAGTATACAAGTTGAATAAATATCGTGAAAGATACATCTCTGAGGCACATCCTTCTTGATTTTAAACCATATAGGATCCTCTTGTGTACCAGTACTAGTGTAGGAAGATTCTAAACCTGATCCCTTCTGAGTTATAAAACACTAAAACAGACAGAGAGGCACACCCACAAGGGAAGACAGATGATGTGTGAGGACTGTCTAAAATTTTTTTAAAAAAGAAGTACCAAGGATTGCCAGCAGAACAAGGAGTGAGGAATTCATATGGCCAATACCCTGATTTGGATGTTGAACTTCCGTAACTGTAAAATAAAATAAAGTTCTATTCTTTGTAGCCACCAACTGTGGTATTTCTGTTATTGCAGCATTAGGTAAATAAGACAGCTAAGTAAGTAAGTTTTCTTAATTTTATACAAATTTCAGACCATAAATTATCAAAGTGTCATAATTCTAAAGTGTCTTTTCTGTGGAACATCAGGGTCATGACCTTAAGTAGACTTCTCAGTGTTAAGCACATTTTTTTAAAAAATGTGATGAAGACACTTTCATTATCTCTTTTCATAACTTCAAAAGAAGGTGTAAGCATTTATAGGGCTTTCAAATGAGTACTAGAGATTAGGGAGAACCAACTAACAGAGCAGTCAGTGTAAGGCTTTGCCTCAAAAGTCTGTTAGGCATGAAGGACCCTCAGGTCACATGGAGTCTAAGTCAATAGACATTTATATAATATGATTTGAGGAAGAAATTGCCAATTCAAGATTTTCTCTAAAGATCTCCCCCACCACCTCCTTGGAACTTCTATCTTTACTAAGCAGCTCAGAAATTCTAGCCATTAGGGGAAAAAAAATTCATAAAAACAGCAAAACTCTTATCACAGAAGAAAACATTACTAAGATAAGATCATGATTATGATTCAGATTTTCTACTCCTTTAAATCTTCTGTTAGTCAAAACTGATGACAGGATTAGGAAATGGGAGCAGTGGCCTAGTAGAATACTCTATCTTTGAAAGCAGAGAGAAAAGAATTTGCTTGAGACAAGAATTAAATAAACCAGTGGTCTCCAAACTGTCTTCACTGTTCATCATATCAACAAGTAATGTTTGATGAAAAGTTACCTACAAAAGGCAACCAATAAGACTAAGCTTTGATTTCTCAGTAGAAACCATGCAGCCAAGAAGGCAATGGGATGGCATATATAAAACCCTGAAAGAAAAAAAAAAAATCCAACCAAGAATTATATACACAGCAAAACTATGATGGTGAAGTATGATGGTGAAATTAGAACATTTCCAGATAAGCATATGTGTTAGGCTGGGTTCTCTAGAGAAGGAAAACCAGTAAAACTTATATAAACATAAGTTATAAAACATACAGAGAGAGAGAAATTTATCTTAGGAAAATGGCTCACACACTTATAGAAGCTGGCAAGTCCCAAGTTCCTGAATCAAACATCAAGTTGGAGGCTTTTCCCAATTCACACAGCTGCAGGGGCTGATGAGCTCAAGGTTGGCAGGCAGTATACTGGGTGTTGACTCCAACGGATGATGAATCCAAGATCACCAGGCTGAATGGTGGATTGTTTGCTCACAGAGAGTTGTAGGCAGCATAACAGGATCCAGATCCACAGAAGTCTTTCTTTTTCCCAGAATGTCCATATACGTGTACATACACATGTCCATATCCACATACATTTTGGAAGCAGGCCACAACCCTAAGGAAACTCCCTTTCAACAGATTAGCTGCTCAAAAGATATACATCCAATATCATTGTGGGAATAGCCACATCACAACTGCTTAAACCACTCAGAATCATGGTCCAGCCAAATTGATACACAATCCCAACTATTACAGCAGAAATTAAGGGAATTTGTTAAAACCAGACCAACTTTACAAGAGATGCGAAAGGGAATCCTTTGGACAGAGAACCAACAACAGGAAACAACAATTGACCATTAACATACATGATGACAATCCAGTTATGGAAGCACCCAAGGTAGAATAAGCTTATAAAACTGTAAACAGGGAACCAGAGATATCAGTTGACAAATGAGGACAACTACAAACCAAAAAGAAGGAAAAAATAGTGTAGTTACAGAATTTCTAAATGATGAGGAAGTCAAGACAAGTGCAAGATAGAATGGACTGTTCTAAACTTGAGAAGAACATTATAAATTACAGGGTAACCTCAAAGAAAAGTGATAAACCATCACGTCAAAATAAAAAAGAGGACAAGTACAAATATTTAGCAAATATTAAAACAATAGTAATGAAGGAAATGATAACATGATCCATAAAAAAAATGAGCTCAGCACAGAAAATTATATGGAACAAAAAAATCAGCAACACCATGAAAAAGCACATAACAAAAGACAGCAACAAATTCATACTTGTCAATAATTACACTGAATGTAAATGGATTAAATGCATCACTCAAGAGATGGAGAGTTGCAGACTGGATAAGAAAACTTAATCCATCATTATCTGTCTACAAGAGACACACCTAAGAGACAAAGACAAAAGTGGACTAAAAACCAAAGGTTCAAAAAAGATATATCAAGCCAATGACAATCAAAAAATAGCAGGAGTGGAAATATTAATTTCTGATCAAATTGACTTTAAGACAAAAACTACCATAAGAGACAAGGAAGGACATTATATAATGATTAAAGAATTATTGAACAGGAGGACATAACAATAATAAACATCTATGCACCAATGAAAACCAAAAACTAAACACTGCTGTTGAGTCAATTCCAACTCATAGTGACCCCTCCCCTTGGGTTTCTGAGGCACTCTCTCTACAGAAGTGGATTTCCCAGTCTTCCTTCCAAGGAGTGGCTGGTGGGTTTGAACCACCAGTCTTCTGGTTAGCAGTCAAATCCCTTAGGCACTACGCCACCAGAGCTTCTATGAAAGAACCCCAAAACACATAAATCAGACTTTAACAGAATTGAAAAGACAAATAGATAACTCCACAGTCATAGTAGAAGACTTTAATACACCATTTTCAATGAAAGATAGTATAACTGGAAAGAAATTCAACAAAGATGCAGAAGAACTAAACAATACAATCTACCAACTTGACCTTATAGACATGTACAGAGCACTTCACCCAACAACAGCACAATATATATTCTTTTCCAGTGCACATGGAACATTCTCCAGGATAGACTATATGTCATAGTCTTAATAAATTTAAATAATAAATAAGCCTTAATAAATTTAAAAACATTGAAATACTGCAAAGCCTCTTCTCAGATGACAATGCTATAAAATTAGAAATCAAATATAGGAAGATCAATGGAAAAAGAGCAAACACATGGAAACTGAATAATACCCTCCTTAAAAATGACTGGGTAATAGAAGAAATAAAAAAGTGAAATTAAAAAATTCCTTGAATCAAATGAGAATAAAAACAAAACATACCAAAATCTTTGTGACAGCAAAAGCAATGATCAGAGGCCAATTTACAGCAATAAATGTACACATCAAAAAAGAAGAAAGAGCCAAAATTACACTTTAAATGAACATGTCCAACAATTAGAAAAAGAGTAGCAAAAAAAAAAGCCTGCAGTCACTGTAAGAAAAGAAATAATAAAGATTCAGGCAGAAATAAATGAAACAGAACATAGAAAGACAATAGAAAAAGTCAGTAAGACTAGAAGATGGTTCTTTGAAAAGAGTAGTAAAATTGACAAAGCACTGGCAAATTAAACAAAGGAAAAGAAGGAAAGAATACAAATAACATGAATAAAGAACAGGATTATACTCTAGACCAAAGATAGATTCAGCTGAGGCTAATCTTGTACAGATACCAGTGATACAAAGTACCCGCAATCCTTACAGAAACAACAGAAGACAGACATAGAGCAATCCCTCACAGACAGCCAGACGCTGTGGGAGAGAGATCCAATGGATCTGCTGACTCAGGACCATAGTACTGGGGACACCAGACTCAATTGGCACAACAAAACATTCCTCATCCTACATAGATTGGTGAGTAGTGACTGGGGTCTTAAAAGCTTTCAAGCAGCCATCTAAGATGCAGCTAATGGTCTCCTGTCGTCGGAAGCAAAGAGTGCAAAATACCAAGGACATTTGGAAGCAATCAGCCCTAGGACATAATGGATCTCGAGACCAGAAGAACTAGATGGTACCTGATTACCAATGACAACCACTCAGGAAATCAAAACTGGAGATCCTGGATAAAGTGGGAGGAAAAACATGGAACAAAATCCAAAAACACAATAATGACCAGAATTACTGGTCAGATGGAGTCTGGTGAAACCCCCAATACTATGGCCTTGGGATACATTTTGGGCCTGGAATAAAACTCACTCTCAGGGGCTGGCTCTCAGCCTAATAGTAAACAAGATGTACATGCAGACCACTCAACCCAGGATGACGCACCCACATACTCTATGGAAATTCATCCCTTGGAGCAATCAACCACAGGGCACCAGAGGGGCAACATTCACATGGAGGAAATGCAGGGCACACTTCAGTGCATAATTATGAGGGGTATGGGTGGGGAGTGTTACTGGGCGGGGAGGGGAGGAGACTGGATTAGGTTTGGGCATGGTAAATGGGGAGTGAAACTAAATGTACATGAAATGTTGAATGTAAAACAAACTCTGCTCTGTAAACTTGCACCTAAAGCACAATAAAATAAATAAATAAATAAAATTTTTAAAAAGTGCAGATTCTAGGCCCTTACTCTAGACCTACTGGATTAGAAACTTTTGGGGCAGTAGCTGTGAATCTCCATTTAAAACTCACCCTCCCAAGAGATTCTTATGCATGCAAAAGAATCATTACCTTAAAAGTTATATATAACCATTATCTTAAAAGTTTTATCTAACATAATGTTTCACAAGTATGTCAGGAAAAATAGCAAAAGTCTCTTACTATCTACATATAAGACTTTTAGAAAAATAGAAAATAAAAGATTTTTTACTATTTTTCTTAACATACTTGCAAAACATGATTCATTCCTCTCCTTCCTGTATTATGTAAGATAAAGTAATATATTATTTCTTCCATTGTTAGTTGTCTTTGAGCATCCTTGGAAGCTTGTAGGTGAAGTCTGAGTTCTTCCTTTTCAAAAGAAAGAAAAGAAGGAAGAATACAAATGTAGGGCAACATCACAACAGAACTAACTGAAATAAAAAGGATAATAACAGGATACTATGAAGAACTGTGTACTACAACAAATTTGAAAGGGCTGAAATCCATTACATGGGGAAGAGATGGTCTCTCTAACAAATTTGTTGTTGTTGTTGTGTTTGCCATAGAGTCAGATCCGACTCATAGCAACACTTCCTTGGGTTTCCAAGGTGGTATCACTACAGAAGTAGATTGCCCAACCTTCCTTCTGAGGAGTGGCTGGTGGGTTTGAACCATCAACCTTCTGGTTAGCAGTCAAGTGCCTTAGGCACTACGCTATCAGAGCTCCCCTTTATCAAATGATGCTGGCAAAACTGGATATCCAATTCCAGAAAAATTAAAACAAGATTCATACTTCACACCATACACAAAAATTAACTCTAGATGGATCAAAGACTTAAGAGAGAGAAGAAGATGGCATCATACTGATAACCCACACATCTCTCTTCCAACTTAGACTCTGAGTAACTAGGTAAAGCAGATACAAACAATGATACTGGAGTTATAAGCAACTGAAGAGAAGATAAAGTATTAGATTCAATGAAAGCAGAGAAAAAGAATAGATTAAACAACTAGGAAAAATAAACAAACCCACCTAGCTAGAGTCATTAGAAATAAGAGGTCAGCGGAGGGAAGGTGGGGGAATGGAACCCACAGGCATTGGGGACTCAGGGAACTCAGAATAGCCACACTTGGAGTTTTTCATGGTAACTTTGGGCTCTGAGTATGATAATATTCCTGGGAAACAGATCAATACCCAAGCCTTGGCTTGGGCCACTGTGGAGTCCAGAAAGGAGTGGGGAAAAGGGAGAAACTCCCTCTGAATAGACAGAGCCCTAGAACAGGTGAACCACAGTGGGCTTGGGTTCAACTCTTCCATGACCCCTTTTAGCACAGAGTGGTCTGGGGTACTGGGTTTTTGGGGCTTCTCAATCCAAGCAGAAAGTGGTAGCTCTCTATCCATTGGGGTCTCTGTTGGTTTTGAACCACGGGTCTCTGATTGATGGTAGGACGTCATCATTAGCAGACATCTCAGAAGGACACAGACTACCCTGCCTGTGCCTGCATCACTGACTGAATTATCTCACCCCAAATGTGGAAAATTCCTACATTTCTATCCTGGGTCTTGCTTCTGGCGCCTGCCCCAACTTTTTTTTCTTCCTTCCTTTTCTCCCCTGCCTCATCCTATAGGAGGAACATATTAAACCTCTGCTAGGGCTATTACACTGAATACTTCACCCAATAGACAGGTAACACCAATAGCTCCTGTGCCATAGACTCAATGACAGACAGTGGACAGCACTTACTTGTCCCAACTCCAAATCCTCTTCACAATGAACAGAAACCTGCACCCTCATCCCCACCAGTGATTCCACCAACACAGAGCTGGAGAGCAACCCAGTACAACCAAGTTAATAACCAAAGAAGTACACCTGCTCCACACTTTCAGATATAGTAAAACATAAAAACAGGGTAAAACAAATTAATATATACCTAATAATTAAAGACAACAACTTCAAAATGCCTAGGAAACAACAGACAACCTCAAACAAACAAACAACAACCAAAAAAAAAAAAAAAACAGGGCAAGACAATAGAAATAAAAGTTCAGGCTAAAGAATTATCTCTCATGGAAGAAGAACAAGCAATAGAACTATCTGCTATATATACAGGACTGTGTAACAGCTCAAGGAAACAATAAACAGAAACAATGAGAAGACAGATGGATCAAAGACATAAATGTGAAACCTAAAACTATAAAGTTCCTCAAGGAAAAAAAAAGGGGTAAATTTAGTTTCCTAATTTATGGCATAAATAGAGTGTCAAACATAACCCAAAATGCAGAAACAGCAGAAGATAAACTAGATAAATGGGATCTTCTAAAAATTAAATTCATATGTGCTTCAAAAGACTTCTCCAAAAGAGTAAAAAGAGAACCTACAGAGTGGGAAAAAATATTTGGCAGTGACATATCTGACAAGGGATTTATCTCTAAAATTTATAGAAAACTCCAATACCTCAACAACAAAAAGACAAACAATCCAATTCAAAAATGGGCAGAAGACATGAATGGACACTTCACCAAAGAGGATATTCAGATGGCCAACAAACACAAGAAGAAATGTTCATGATCATTAGTCATTAGAGAGATGCTAATCAAAACAACAATGAAATACCATCTCGCCCTAGCACTAATAGCAAAGTTCAAGAAGACAGAAAATAACAAATGCTGGCAAAGATATGGAGAGATTGGGACTCTCATACACTCCTGGTGGGACTGTAAAATAATACAACCACTGTGAAAAACAGTATGGTGATTCCTTAAAAAGCTGGAATTAGAAATACCATTTGATCCAGCAATCTCATTACGAGGTATATATCTTAAAGAAGTGAGAGCCAGGACAAGAACAGATACATGCACATCCATATTCATTGCAGCACTATTCACAATAGCAAAGAGATGGAAACAACTTAAGTGTCCATCAACAGAAGAATGGATAAGCAAACTATGGTACATACACACAATGGAATACTATGCAGCACTAAAGAATAATGTAGAATATACAAAACACCACATAACATGGATAAAAACTTGGAGTTCATTATGCTGAGTGAAGTAAGTCAGTCATAGAAGGACAAATACTGTATTCATTATTGTAAAAAGTCAAGGAAGGAAAGGTTTATATATGGAAGGAAACTTTCTTTGTTGGTTACCAGGGGTGGGAGGGGAGGGGAGGGGAGGGAGCACTGCAAAAATAAAAAATTTTTAAAAATTAATGTTTGAACATGCACCTGTAAGTGTATGCGTATTGATTTATAAATTACATATGTAAACTATGCTGATATACAATGTATATCATAAAATCTAAAATAACTGAAATAAAAAATAAATTTTAAGTAGAAGTTCTAGTATTTTCTTCCTACATTTCAAAGTATAATTTTAGTTGGCTCCTTGGGTGGGGGCGGGAAGGGGATTCACACTCACTTTGGAGTCTACTGAAGTACTATAACAATTAGTGAAAAGAAATGTATGTAGTTTGCATTTAAATTCAGAATATAAGAAAATGCAAGTTGAAGTAAGAGGATAGATGAATAAAAAGAGGAAATATGCTCAACAGAGCAAAGGAATATGTTTATAGTTAGAGACACTTAAAACTAGGCATTTTGATTGCATTTTCTCTTGGTTTATATTAAACTTTATCACTTATATGTGTAGGAGATCCTGGATAGAGTGGGAGAACAATGTGGAACAAAACTCAAAAGCATTAAAAAAAAAAAAAAAAAAAAAAAGCAGGTTTGCTTATCTGAGAGAGCTTGGTGAAATATCTGAGACTATAGCCCCTAGCTGCCCTTCAGGTCTGGAATTGAACTCACTCCTGTGGCTTCCAGCCAAATAAAAGACAGGCATATGAGCTGAACATTTACATCAGGTGGATAGACTCCTTGGAGAGATCAATCATGGGAGAACAGAGGGACTGTGTATGCACAGGGAGACAGCTCAGGGGGGCAGGAGTGCATGGGAGGGAACGACACAGGGAAGAAGTAGCTATGGGCAGGAAGTGGGAAGAGAGCTGTTACATTTCTGGAAATTATAGTCAGTATCATAAGATGTGTATGAACTGCTGTATGGAAAATGAATTTGCTCTGTAAACTTTCACCCAAATCACAATATTTTATTTTATTTTTTTTTAAATGTGTCACTTATATTTCCTAAGTAGAGACCATGGCAAGTTGAATTTGCATTTAAATTTTTTTAAAATTTCAATTTAGCTCTCATAAAAAGAATGCTGTACCACGGAACAAAAATTTTCTTAAAAGTCTATAGAATATTAAGAAGAAAGGAAAGGAGGGAGGTTGTGGGGGAAAGAAGAGCTTTAAGGCCAAAAGGTATTTAAAAATATACAAGTTATTTAGGAAGAGGGAGGACAGGAGGCACATTTATCTGATTATGTAACTGTTACCTTAGGAGGGCCAATGAACAGAGTCCTAGGAAACAGTCAAGAAAAACTGAGAGTCCTTGAGGCCTAAGAAAATCTGAACGTGCATGAAGATTAAGAAGCCTTGGCAGTTAGAGGAAGGTAACCTGAGACACCAAATGGGGAAACTAGGATATATACTATTTCATGCCTCCCTGATCCCATACCCCTTGTAACTGCTCTTCATTCCAGTGTTAACAGTAACCAATGAAATATTCCTGGCTGCTCCTAAACACAGTGGATCACTGAGTTCAATGCACACTTCTATTGCTGCTTTTTTTTCAGAGAATATTACAATTATTGATTAACATTAGTCTCTTTGACTGTGGGCTCATTGAGGGCAGCGAATATGACTTATCTTTGAAACACCAGTGTTTAGCATAGTGCACCTAATGTACACTCAGTAAAAGCTGATTGAAGAGATGAATGCTGAATTATTAAGGAATGAATCAATGAGATAATCCAGTGATCATGGCAAATGTCAGTAACAAGGATGGGGGGAAAAAAGTGAAATATCACTAGAAATATCATTAGAAATTAGCAGAAGTGACATTATTTTTATTCTCAATTATTTTTTTCTTTCTAAACCTATACAATCTGATTTATATAATGGTGCAATTCACTTGCAGCATAAATTTACCTGTTATCCTACTGGATTGAATCCATTTGATTCAAATTAAAGTACAATTGGGCAGTTTTCCAGTTAATTTGATTAAAACAGATAGCTCAAATGGATAACCAATTTCCCAAGGAACTCTCTAATCCACATTGTGGTGTCAAGTTACAGTCTTAAGAGTTTTCAGAAAGGAAATTGCTCTGACTGTGCTTAGAATTTCAAACCAATTACTTGAACTTGAAGTGATTATTTTTGGCACTCATTCAATGATTCATTTGAATAATATTTCCTGTGCATACTATAATGCATGCTAGGTCCTAGGATAAAAAGATGAATCAATCATGTTTCCAAGTCTCTAGGAACTCACTATTTAATGGGCAGGCAAGAGGGGTTAATAGAAGGCTTCTATTTCCAAAAAATGGTAGACTAGCTATACTGAACAATCCTTGAGGTTGAAATCATTGATATGATAATAAATATTTTTAAATGCATTGCTGAGATGATATGAATTTTTTTTAAAAAAATCTACAGACCCAAAGTGGTGAAAAGAGAAATTCTTGTTAGTTCCAAAAATGGTTTTCACCTTAGGACAAATCCTGGAGCCCACGGGCTTTTTCCAATATGGCTTTGTGTGACTAAGGTGAAAACTGGAGGTGGAGAGGAGATATAGCCTAGGGCAGAGCTTCCCAACCTTTCTCAAAGCATGGCTCACAAAGACTAAAGAACATAACTTGGGAGGTTCTGGCCAAAAGCCTGCTCCTGTTGGGAAGTTTACAAGTAGTTCGTTCTCATACAGCTAGCATTTCACTTCAGGGTAAAGATAAATGAAAAATACATTTGCCACCACAAAAAGGGCAGCAAGAAAACTGCTGTTCTTAACTTTAGTACCACATAGAAGAGAACGTTTATGGTCTGAATTTATACTAGCTATTGGCGTAGTGCCTAAGGCATTTGACTGCTGGCAGAAGGCTGGCAGTTCAACCCACCAGCCACTCCTTGGAAGGAAGGTTGGGCAATCTACTTTGGTAGTGATACAGCCTCGGAAATCCAAGGAGAGGTCACTATGAGTCGGATGCAACTCGATGGCAATGAGTATGTACGGTTTAAAAAACCCCAAGCAGAAAATTTAATTTAAAATGATTTCCAGGCTAATGACCTTAAGCAGTTGGTATAGGAAAAAGCAAATCCTCTTTAGAGGAAATCACCTTCAACCTAGGCTTCAAGAATTTCTACAGATAAAATTGCAAACAAACATGTAAGCAGCTCATAGCTCCACCCAGGGACTCCATGTATAAAGCAGTAAACAAATAAATAAATAAAATTACAAAACACACAATGAGACAAAGTACTTCAAAGGAGAACAGATGGGCAGCAAAATAAAACTATTAAAGTCTTCAGATATTAAAGTTATCAGGCACAGATTACAGAAAAATTGTTTAAAATGACTAAAAATAAAAGAGAATTTCAACAATATGATTAAAGAATAAGCAAATTCAAAAAACAACTAAGTAGAAGTTTTTTAAATAAAAAATAGAATTTAAATTTAAAAATCAGTGGACTGAATAAACAGATTAGATATCAGAGAAAAGAGAATTAGTGATCTGGAAGTATGGGTACAGAAATGATCTGGAAAGCAATGTTGAGAGACAAAGAAAATATATGTGAAAGTGAGACTAAGAGACTAAAGAATAGAATGAGAAGTGTAAGTATAAGCAATTAGAGTTCCAAAAGGTGATAACAAAGAAAATGGGGTAGAGGTAAAATTAAGATAACAGGTTAACTTGTTATGCTGTTGAAAGCCATCCATCTTCATATCAAAGAAACTCAGTGACTTCTAAAAAAGACGCAGAAGCAAAACAAAACTAGACAGAGCAGAGTGAAATTACAGAATTTCAAAGAAAAAAGAGTTCTTAAAAACTGCCAGAAAGAAAACAGAGATCAACACAAAGGAAGGGCAAATAAACTGACTTTTGACTTGTGCACAGTAATGACAGGAGTCAAACACCAGTGGATGATTCTCAAAGTATTGAGAAAAGAAGCCCAGAGCAACTGCCTTACTAGAATGATAATGAAATGTAGATATTTCCAGACTGAGTCTGCAAGAGTAAACCACCAACAGATTTTCATTAAATGATATCCTAAAGTAGGTACTTGAGGCAAAAAAATAAACAATCCAGATAGAGTTTTTGAGATGCAGGAAAGAATGATAAGCACTGATACTAATAAGTGTTAAGGCAAATCTAAATAAACATTGACTCTACAAAACAAAATAATAATGTCTAATTTGTGAGGGAAAAATAATACAAAACTATTGGACATCAATGTAAATAAATTGGTTTTTGTATTGTTAAGGAAGAAAGTAAAGATGTTCATTAACTTTAGGCCTTGCTAGAGATCCAAGTGAAATACCTAAGGTACGTACTAAAAGAATACAGAGTGCAAAACTTCTAAACAACAGAAATTGAGGTAATTTTTAAAATTAATTTTTTTGGAAAGATGACAGGAGTGTTGGTAATACTGTTTAACTCTACAATCATTGATTGACGCTATTGCGTCACTACGGAAGTAGATTGCCCCATCTTACTCTGAGGTGTGGCTGGTGGGTTTGAACCGCCAGCCTCCTGGTTAGCAGTCAAGCGCCTTAGGCACTATGCTACCAGAGCTCCCTCCGTAGAGACACCACCTTGGAAACCCAAGGAGGGGTCGCTATGAGTCGGGATCAACTCAACAGCAGTGAGTTTAGTTTTTGGTTTCCACCAAAGGAAGTCACTTGTGGGTACTGGAAGTAAGAGGGAGAATTCATTTTTTTCCCCCGCAGCTTCTGGTAGTGGCAGCACTAGTGACAACTATCAAATGTAGGTTCCTGAATTTTTGTTTAGGCAGCATAGCTTCAACTCCATTTTATCTTGGCTTCTTTAGCCTTAGGGATAATAATAATTTTCTTCAATCTTCTCACTAATCTTTGGGTAACCTTACATTCTCCTTTTTTGTTTCACCAGACTTCCCATACTTTTATAGTCATTTTTCTCCATATGAAACACACAGATTCGTTTATGTTTTGCTGATTGAACATTGAGTGATATAGGAAGGAAAGATAGAAAGGAAGGAAGGAGGGATGGAGGGAGAAAGGAAAACAGAAAGAGGAAAAGAGACACAGAAAAGGCCAAATAGGGCAAATAGCACATAATAGATTGTGAAAATAAATACAAATCAGAATTCAAAACAAATGTAAACGGACTAAAGTCTTAAAAGACAGATATTGTCAGACTGGATTAAAAAAAGAAAAGAAAATCTGGCTATTAACTAGAGATGCACCTGAAACATGAAAACACAGAAATATTAATAAGCAAATATGTTAAAATATATAAATGAAAAACAGAAATCAAAAGAAAGTTGGCTATATTATATCAGACAAAATAGACTTTAAAGAGAAAAAAAAATTACTGGATATAAATAGGGGCACCTCAACACATAATGATAATTTAAGGGGAAAAACAACAATCCTACACTTTTGTGCACCCAATAACATAGGCTCAAATATAGAAAGAAGCAATTGAAAAGATAACAGGGAGAATTGAATCCACAAACAGTGAGAAATTTTCACATGTCTCTCATAGTAAAGGATGGACCAAGCTAAAAACAAATTAGTAAAGATATAAAAGATCTGAACAGTTCAATTAACAAATTTGATTCAATGGGCATATGAAAAATATATATTCTTGCTGGTTATTCTCTATTTGTTCCCTGAACCTAGATCCATTCTCTGTCCCACCTTGCCATGCTCTATCAAAAGGGGTTGATGCCACAGATGGTATCGTCCAGGCTTAATCTCTGGTTCTAAAGTAAAATGAGCCAAATGAGACACCAATAAATGATCAGATGGAGAGATACACAAGTCAGGATACTTTCCCTCTGCTTCCTGCCTGCTTCAGATATGCTCTGGCAATGTTATGGCCTCTCTACCAAATGGATCCTACCCCATAGCTCCAGCTCCAGTGTCACATCTCACTCACTGCCGTCAAGTCGATCCCAACTCACAACAACCCGCCCTTGGGTCTCCAAAGTGGTATCACTACAGAAGTAGATTGCCCCATCTTCCTTCAGAGGAGTGGCTGGTGGGTTTGAACTGCCAACCTTCTGGTTAGCAATCAAAGGCCTTAGGCACTACACCACCAGAGTTCCCAGTGTCACACCTAGTAACATTATTTATTCCTCTACTCACTTTCGGCCTAGGGTTGAGACCAGTTTCTTACAGCTGGTAGTGCAACGGTGCCTCCACAACCCTTAGTAGTTCTCCTAATTCTCCACATGAGGAGCACATCGGTTAAGTGCTTGGCTGCTAACCAAAAAGTTGTTGGCTCAAATCCACCCAGCAGCTCAACAGAAGAAAGACCTAGAAATCTGCTTCTGTCCAGATTATTGCTAAGAAAACCCTGTGGAAGTTCTGTTTTGTCATATGGGGTCACTACAAGTGGGAACTGACTCAACAGCACAAAACAATTCTCTCCACACCTCTGTTAATGATCATTCATTAAATTCTCTTCAGTTAAATTCTGTGGGATAAAGAATTTAGCTTTGCCCAAAGTAAGGTGGCCTTTGTCCTTGATTACTGAGAAATAATACTTGGAATAATTGGGGTGTATTGCTCTGGGGCTTCCAGCCTCTGTGGATTTATGATGGGGAGTGGAGACAAGCCAGACCAAAAAAGACTTGCCTGGAGCCTGATACAAGGAGCTCTGGTGGCATACATAGTATCTAAGGCATATGACTGCTAACCAGAAGGCTGGAGGTTCAAACCTTCCATTCCTTGGAAGGTAGGTGGGACAATCTACCTCTGTAGTGATGCCACCTCAGAAACCCAAGGAGGGGTCGCTATGAGTAGGATCAGACTTGACAGCAGTGCATTTGGTTTTCTTGGTTTGGAGGCTGATACCAGCTGGCCTCAGGAGGCATGATTTAGCCTGTCATGCAGGATTGGCCAATAAAAGCCCAGAACACCAAGGCTCAGCAAGCTTGCTGGTAAGTGAAGGGAAGGCAACACGTCCTCTTTGAGACACAGAAGCTCCACATCTGGGATCATCCCAGATCTTACCCAGGTGTGTTCTTTATGTAATATCGAATTGTATTCTTGTGCTGTAATAAATCTATAATGAGATATTGACTGATAAAGGATTTGATGATTAGATAGGACTTTTTTTCCCCCTAGGTAGAACTTATTTTTTTTTTTAATTCTGATTTGGGTGAAAGTTTACAGAGCAAATTCACTTTCTAAACAGCAGTTCACATACACTTATATGTTCAGCGAGTCATTCCAGGGAGCTATCGAACTTGCAGCTGACGTCTACCTATTTGGCAGTCTAAAGGACAGTATCCTTTTAACCGATGGCATCTGCCATAGATCCAAGAGGTGAGGGTCAAAAAGAGACTGTATCATGTGGGTGGCTGGTGTCAGAAATGGTTGTTGTTGTTGTTAAGTGCCATCGAGTTAATTCCAATTCATAGAGACCCTATATACAACAGAAAGAAACACTGTCCAGTCCGGCACCATCTTCACAATCCTGTCTGTGCTTGAGCCCATCGTTGCAGCCACTGTGTCAATCAATCTCATTGAGGGTCTTCTGCTTTTTCACTGACCCTCTACTTTGTCAAGTGTGATATCCTTCTCCAGGGACTGGTCCCTGCTGACCACATGACCAAAGTAGGTGAGACGACATCTGGCCATTCTTGCTTCTCAGGAGATTCTGGTTGCACTTTTCCAGGACAGATCTATCTGTTTATTCTTCTGGCAGTCCATGGTATTTTCAGTATTCTTCACCAACACCACAATTTAAAGGCATCAATTCTTCCTCAGTCTTCCTTATTCCTTGTCCAGCTTATTTCATTGTCAGAAATGGTTAAGAAGTGAGGAAATGGGGACTGGATCAATCTCCACATTTTGAGGATTGGATTCATGCTCATTCTTATCCATGAAATTATTCACTAAAATATTTTTTTAGTTTTTTGTTGAGATATTGACTGATAAAGGATTTGATGATTAGATAGGACTTTTTTTCCCCCTAGGTAGAACTTATTTTTTTTTTTTTAATTCTGATTTGGGTGAAAGTTTACAGAGCAAATTCACTTTCTAAACAGCAGTTCACATACACTTTGTCTCATGACATTGACTACAATTTAGCCCAATTTAGCTCCCCGCCCACTTCCTCCCAATAGTTATCTCTTCCCTGTGTCCATCTCTCCATGCACTCCTGCCCTCTGAGCTGTCTCCCTGTGCATAAACAGCCCTTCTTTCTCCCTTGATTGCTCTCTCCAAGAAGTGCACCTACCTCAGGTAAATGTTCAACTCATATGCCTGTCTTTTGTTTGGCTGGAAGCCACAGGTGTGGGTTCAATTCCAGACCTAAAGGCAGCTAGAGGCCATAATCTCAGTGGTTCCACCAGGCTCTATCAGACCAGCAAACTTGGTCCCCTTGTTTTTTTTTGGACAGGACATTTTTAACTGGAGTTAAAATGTTTTTTAAAATTGTATACTTGCTAGTTGAAATGCTACTCTTAAAAACTTACAAAAGATTAGCATCATATATATGTTAACCATAACACTGTAAAAAAATCAATACTAAAGATAACAACAGCAACAAAACTCCCACCTCCCATATATTTAGACGTTAAAAACACACATTGAAATAACTTACATATCAAAGAATAAATAAGAAAATATTAAGATGTTGTTGTTGTTGTTGTTATGTGCCATCAAGTCAGACCCAACTCATAGTGACCCCTCCTTGGGTTCCCGAGGCAATATCACTACAGAAGTAGATTGCCCAATCTTCCTTCCAAGGAGCAGCTGGTGGGTTTGAATTGCCAGCCTTCTGGTTAGCAGTCAAGTCTCTTAGGCAATACACTACCAGAGCTCCCAAGATGTGAATAATATTTAAAATATCACATCAAAACATGTGGAATGCAGATAAAGAGTTACATAGGAGACCAACAAGGAGCAGACATGTTTTTGTTGTTGCCGTGTGCCATTATGGCCATAGCTACCCTATAGAACAGAGTAGAACTGCCCCATATGGTTTCTTTCTTTTCTTTTAATAGCGTTTTATTATGATTTGTGTGAAAGTTTACAGAGCAAATTGGTTTTTCATTCAACAATTCACACACATTTTGTTTTGTAACAATTGATTGCAATCCCCACAATGTAACAGCACTCTTCCCACTTCTTCCCTGTGTTTATTGTTCCATTCCTCCTCCTTTCCTATTCCTTTCTGACTTCTGAGGTTTATCCCTGGGTAAATGCTGCCCTTTTGGTCTCGTATGATTCATTGTTCTAAGGAGTATTTACCTCCTTGGTAATACTGTGCACCTTATGGTCCTGCCTATTCTTTGAAGGGTATCTAAGGGCCATAGTCTTAGATGTTCCCCCAATCTCTATCAGACAAGTAAGCTTGGTTTTTTTTTTTTTTTTTTTTTTTTTTTTATGATTTGGGTGAAAATTTACAGAGCAAATACACTTTCCATACAGCAGTTCACATATACTTTGTCTCATGACATTGCCCACAATTTACCACAATGCAACATCTCCCCTCCTTCTTCCTCCCGATAGTTACCTCTTCCCAGTGTCCATCACTCCATGCACTCCTGCCCCCTGAGCTGTCTCCCTGTGCATAAGCAGCCCTTCTTTCTCCCATGATTGTTCTCTCCAAGGTTTGTATCTACTTGAGGTAAATGTTTAACTCACATGCCTGTATGTTGTTTGGCTGGAAACCACAGGTGTGGGTTCAATTCCAGACCTGAAGGGCAGCTAGGGGCCATAGTCTCAGTGGTTCCACCAGGCTCTATTGGGCCAGCAACCTGGTCCTCCCCCTCACTTTTTTTTTCCAAATGATTTTGAGTTTTGTTCCACATTGTTCTCCCTCTCTATCCTGGATCTCCTACAAAGATCCTCTTCCAAGTGGTTGACAGTAGTAGCCAGGCACCATGACTAATTGTTTCCACGAATTTTTGGTTTTCTTCATTCTTCTTGACTCTGGATGAGGAGAGACCCATTGTTGCATCTAGATGGCAGCTTGCAAGCTTTTAAGATCCCAGTTGCTACTCGCCACAGTAGGAGGTGGAACAATGTTTTGTACAGTATATTATGCCAATTGAGCTTGATGTCCTCTGCGACTATGGTCCTGAGCCCACAGGTTCAACTACTCAGTCCCTCTGGGTAGCTGGCTGTGACCATAAGCTTGGTCTTTTAAATTATTTTTTGTTCCACATTTTTTCCCTCTCTATCCAGGATCTCTAATTGTGATCTCTTTCAAGGAGGTCAGCAATGGTAGCCAGGCACCATCTTACTGTTCTGGTCTGTGATGGAGTGAATTACTTCATATAGCTCTTCAAGCCATAGTCTTTGTAACTCCCACCAAATGACCAGATGGGACTATGCAAATGTGAGGTGGCCTACCAAGGGGATTGGATAGCTTGCTAATAAAGCAAATACGGTGCATGGCACACCTTTTGGGCATGGAACTGTACAAGGAAGATGTATGAGACCTTAATGTGGGGAGTGACCAATTTTGCCATTTCACTAGACTTAAAATGAGCCATCCCAGAAGTGGAAATGGGGGATCTTCTTATCATCAAGAAAGAAGAGCCAGCAATGGAGCATGTCATTTGGACCTGAGTTCCCTGTGGTGAACCTTCTTAACTCAGAGACAGAGAGCTGTTACACTTTGCTGAGATGGTAAGAAGCAGTGGCAGAGAAATGGTGCCAGCAGACCTGGCAGCAGATCCAGTAGGAGATGGCACAGTGGCTTCCCAGCCCATGGAGTGAGAAACCTGAGTGCCTTTAGGCAGGAGCCTTGCTGGCAGAGTATATGTGAACTGCTGTATGAAAAGTGAATTTACTCTGTAAATCTTCACCCAAATCCTAATTAAAAAAAACAAAAAAACAAAAAAACATTAGCCTAGCAAAATAAACTAGACTCTAAAGAGAGCACACTGTGTGAATCCATGTAGGTATGCTACAGAAATGACAACTCTCATAAAAGGGTTACTCCAGCTTCAGGATAACTGACTGACTGATAATGTTATGGGTAATGGAAATGTTCTGTATTTTAAGCGTTATGATGGTCACACAGGTGTGTGACCTACCATTTATAACAGCAACTTCAAAGCATCAGATTTTATATACATGGATTAGTATACACACATACATTTATTTGCTCTATCAGATCAGAGGCCCCAAAAAAGTTGACAACCAGTAGCAACTAGCATATCTAGTGCCCATATCTTTGTTTCTAACATAACTGATAAAAACAGAACAAAGCACAAGATCTGTAGGAATAAAGCAAACAAAAGATGTACTTATTTCTTACAGAGAAAACTAGGAAATGAAAGGAAACATAAAAAAACTTTAAAATAAATAACAAAAACATAAATTAGGTCCAGTAAATTAAAAAAATAGGAGCTCTGGTGGTGTAGTGCCTAAGGCATTTAACTGCTAACCAGAGGCTGGTGGTTCAAACCCACCAGCCACTCCTCAGAAGGAGGATTGGGCAATCTACTTCTGTAGTGATACCACCTCGGAAACCCGATGAGGGGTCACTATGAATGAGATCCAACTCAATGGCAGTGAGTTTTTTTGTTTAAATAAAAATATGTTAGAAAATGTTCTCCCAATTAATCTATGTTAAAAAGTGCTTTTCATAGAATCTGATAAGTGAGTCTAAAATTTATATGGAAGAGCAAAGAGCCAAGAATAATCAAAACAATCTTGAAAAAAAACAAAGGGAGGAGGCTTGCCCTACCAGATACCAGATTTAATGTAAAGGTATAATAGCTTAGACATTGTAGTATTAGAGCAAGGATAGATAAGAAGAACAGTGGATATATAGATCCCAGACCCATGTATTTACTGAATGTTGAAATAAG
Source organism: Orycteropus afer afer (assembly GCF_000298275.1). Taxonomy (NCBI): domain Eukaryota; kingdom Metazoa; phylum Chordata; class Mammalia; order Tubulidentata; family Orycteropodidae; genus Orycteropus; species Orycteropus afer. The sequence goes on from NW_006921642.1 coordinate 389,542, forward strand.
CATTGATGGCATGAGTAGAAAAAGGAAGGACTATTCAATAAAGGAAGATTGGAAGGGCAACCTACTTCCATAGAGATAACGCCTTGGTAACCCAAGGAGGGATCGCTATGAGTTAAATTGACTTGACGGCAGTGAGTTTGGTTTGAATTTATTCAATAAAGATATTGTTTGATAATTTCTGCATTCTATTGGATCCCCTTTCTATGAAATGGGCACAAATATGGATCTCCTCCAGTTAGTAGACCAGGTAGCTGTTTTCCAGTTTCTTGGCATAAATGACTGAGTGTCTCCAGCTGCAACTGTTTGTTGAAACATCTCAATGGTCATTCCATCAATTCCTACAGCCTTGTTTTCACCAGTTCCTTCAGTACAGCTTGGACTCCTTCTTTCAGTACCATCGGCTCTTGATCATATGCCACCTCCTCAGATGATTGAAAGTTGGCCAATTCTTTTTGGTATAGTGACTCTGTGTATTCCTTCCATCTTCTTTTGATGATTCTTGCATCATTCAATATTTTGCCCAGAGAATCCTTCAGTATTAAAACTGTTGTTGTGTTGTTGTTGTTATGTGCCGTCAAGTTGGACCCAACTCATAGTGACCCCTCTTTGGGTTTTCAAGGCAGTATCACTACAGAAGTAGATTACCCCATCTTCCTTCCAAAGAGTGGCTGGTGGATTTGAACCACCAGCCTTCTGGTTAGCAGTCAAGTGCCTTAGCCACTATGCTACCAGAGGTCCCAGTATTGAAACTAGAGACTTGAATTTTATCTTCAGTTTTTTCAGCTTGAGAAATGCCAAGAGAGTTCTTTTCTTTTGATTTTCTAACTCCAAATCTTGGCACATTTCATTATAATCCTTTACTTTGTCTTCTTAAACTGCCCTTTGAAATCTTCTGTTCATCTCTTTTATTGCATCACTTCTTCCATTCACTTTAGCTACTCTCCATTCAAGAGCAAGTTTCAGAGTCTCTTCTGACATCCATTTTGGTCTTTTCTTACATTCCTATCTTTTTAATGAGCTTTTGCTTTCTTCCTGTATGATGTTTTGATGTCATCCCAATTTGTCTGGTCTTCTGTAATTGGTGTTCAATGTGTCAAATCTATTCATAACATGATCTCTAAATTCAGCTGGAATATAATCATATTTTGGCTATTGTGGACTTATTTTAATTTTCTTCATCTTCAACTTGAACATGCATATGATCAATTGATGGTCTGTTCCATAGTCAGCCTTTTCTGACTGATGACATTGAGCTTCTCCATTTCCTCTTTCCACAGATGTAGTCAATTTGATTCCTGTGTATTCCAACTGGTGAGGTCTATGCATATAGTCGCCACTGATGTTGTTGTAAAAAGGTATTTGCAATGAATAATATTGGTCTTGCAAAATGGTTGCAACAGTAGATTGACAAGAAACTGTCAGATATTCAAGAAGATACAGGAGAGGATGTAGAATGAGGGATATCATTGCTAATGCCAGATAGACCTTGGCTGAAAGCAAAGAATACCAGAAAGATGTTTACCTGTGTTTTATTGACTATGCAAAGACATTCACTATGTGGATCATAACAAATTATGGGTAACATTGTAAGGAATGGGAATTCCAGACACTTAAACACTTAATTGTGCTCAAGAGGAACTTGTACATAGACCGAGAGACAGTAATTCAAACAGAACAAAGGGACACTGCATGGCTTAAAATCAGGAAAGATGTGCACCAGTGGCACATTTGTTCACCACACTAATTAGATCTGTATGATGAGTAAATAATCCAAGAAGCTGGACTATATGAAGAAGAACATGAAATCAGGATTGGTGGACAACGACTCATTAACAACCTGTGATATGCAGATGACACAACTTTGTTTGCTGAAAGTGAAGAAGACTTGAACATCTTACTGATGAAGATCATAGAGTAGAGCCTTCGTAAGGATTACACTTCAACATAAAGAAAACAAAAATCCTCACAACTGGATGAATAAGCAACATCACAACAAATGCAGAAAAGATTGAAGCTATCAGGGATTTTATTTTACTTGGATCCAAATTAATGACCATGGAAGCAGAAGTCAAGAAATCAGATGACGTACTGCACTGGGCAAATCTGCTCCAAAGACCTCTTTTAAGTGTTAAAAAGCAGAGCTCTGGCAAGATGGTGGACTAGGCAGAAAGACTGCACAGACCCTCTTCAACAAAGAAAAGGGAAACCAATTAACACAGACACAAAATTCTTGTTTTTCTTTTTGCATTTTTTCCCATTTTTTTTCATTTATTATTCTCCTTCCTTACTTTTTTTTTCCTTACCTCTATCCCCAGATATTGCAAGTTTTCTTCTTTTTTTTTCCCTTTTTTCTTTTTTTGATTACTCTTCCTATGTGATTACATGGTGTGTTTTTTGTCCATGGGCTTTTAGTTTTTTGATGGTTATTCAATTGTAATTTGTGTCTAATTGGGTGGGAGACAACAACAGTCCCCATAAGACACAACTACACCCACATCTCCTGCAACTTCACTTACTGAGCAACAGCCACTACCTTCTTCACCACCAACGGGCCAATGACAAAAAACCACCAAGAA
>NW_006921642.1:398998-403135 GCF_000298275.1 Orycteropus afer afer
ATTTGGAGAAAAAAAAAGGCGGGGGGCGGGGGGAGGGACCAGGTTTGCTGGTCCGATAGAGCCTGGTGGAACCACTGAGACTATGACCCCTAGCTTCCCTTCAGGTCTGGAATTTAACCCACACCTGTGTTTTCCAGTCAAACAAAATACAGGCATATGAGTTAAACATTTACCTCAAGTAGTTACACGCCTTGAAGAGAACAATCATGGGAGAAAGAGGGTTGCTTATGCACAGGTAGACAGCTCAGGGGGCAGGAGTGTATGGAGGCATGGACACTGGGAAGAGGTAACTATGGGGAGGAAGTGGGAGGGGAGCATTGTGGTAAACTGCGGTCAATGACATGAGACAAAGTATATGTGAACTGCTGTATGGAAAGTGAATTTGCTCCATAAATCTTCACCCATATCACAATAACAATAATAAAAGGTTAAAAAGCAAAGATGTCACTTTGAAGACTAAGGAGTACCTGACCCAAGCCATAGTATTTTCATTTGTCTGATATGCATGTGAAAGCTGGATAATGAATAAGAAAGACAGAAGAAGAATTGATGCATTTAAGTTGTGATGTTGGCAAAGAATATTGAAAATATCATAGACTGCCAGAAGAACAAACAAATCTGTCTTGGATGAAGTACAGCTGGAATACTTATTTTTTTAAAATACATTTTATTGAAATACAATTTATGTACAGTGTATTACACAAAACCAAATGTGATATGGATCAATGCACTTTTTTTTTTGTAGTGTTCCCTCCTCTCCCCCTGTAACTAACAAAGAAAGTTTCCTTCCATATATAAACCTTTCCTTGACTTTTTACAATAATGAGCTAATACTACATATGTCCTTCTGTGATTGACTTATTTCATTTAGCATAATGTCCTCCAAGTTCATCCATGTTATGTGGTGTTTTGCAGATTCTACATTATTCTTTAGTGCTGCATAGTATTCCATTGTGTGTATGTACCATAGCTTAGTTATCCATTCTTCTGTTGATGGGCATGTAGGTTGTTTCCATCTTTTGGCTATTGTAAATAGTGCTGTGATGAACATGGGTGTGCATATATCTGTTCTTATCCTGGCTCTCACTTCTTTAGGATATATACCTAGCAAAGGTATTGCTATGTCAAATGGTATTTCTAATTCCAGGTTTTTAAGGTATCGCCATACTGCTTTCCACAGTGGTTGTATCACTTGACAGTCCCACCAGTGTATGAGAGTCTCAATCTCCCCACATCCTCACCAGCATTTGTTATTTTCTGCCTTGTTGATCTTTGCCATTAGTGCTTGGGTCAGATGGTATCTCATTGTTTTGATTTTCATCTCTCATATCTAATGATTGTGAGCATTTCTTCATGTATTTGCTGGCTGGTTGAATATCCTCTTTGGTGAAGTGTCTACTCATGTCTTCTGCCCATTTTTAAATTGGATTGTTAATCTTTTTGTTGTTGAGGTATTGGAGTTTTCTACAAATTTTTAGAGGTAAGTCCCTTGTCAGATATGTAATTATCAACAAGTATGAATTTGTTGCTGTCATTTTCTTATGTGCTTTTTTGTGGTGTTGCTGATTTCTTTGTTCCATATGATTTTCTGTGCTGAGCTCATTTAATCATGTTATCACTTCCTTCATTGCTATTGTTTTAGTATTTGCTAACTATTTATGCTGGTCCTCTTTTTTATTTTGATATGAAAGTTTATCATTTTTCTTTGAGGTTACCCTTTGATTTACAGTTTTCTTCCCAGGTTTAGAACAGTCCATTTTTGCAGTTGTCTTGACTTCCCTCCCATTTAGAAGTTCTGTAGCTACACATTATTCCCCCCTTTTTGGTTTGTAGTTGTTCTCATTTGTCAATTGATGCCTCTGGTTCTCTAGTTTACAATGTTGTAGGCTTATTTACTTTGGATACTTCCATAATTGGGTTGGTTTCTGGGTTATGTCATCATATGTGTTAATGGTCAGTTGTTGTTTGCTGTTGTTCTCTGTCCATAGGGCTCCCTTTAGCATCTATTGTAAGGTTGGTCTAGTTCTAACAAATTCCTTTAATTTCTGCTTATCTGGAAATGTCCTAATTTCACCATAATATTTGAGGGACAATTTTGCCGGGTATATAATTCTTGGCTGGAAATTTGTTTCTTTTAGGGTTTTATATATACCATCCCATTGTCTTCTCACCTGCATGGTTCCTGCCGAGAAATCTGAGCTTAGTCTTATTGGTTGCCCCTTGTAGGTAACTTTTTGTTTTTCCCATGCTGCTTTCAAGATTCTTTGTTTCTCTTTGTTTTTGGTGAGTTTGATGATGCTATGTCTTGATGATTTTCTTTTGGGATGTATCCTGTTTTGGGTTCATTGGACTTCTTGAATGGATATATTTTCATCTTTCCTCATACCAGGGAAATTCTCTTCCAATAAATCTTCAAGAATTTTCTCTGCAGTTTCATTTGTCTTTTCCTGTTCTAGAATTCTGATTACATGTAGGTTATTCCTTTTGATGGTATCCCACATAAACCTTAGGCTTTCTTCATTTTGTTTCGATTTTTTTTCTGATTGATCCCTTTCCAAGGAAGTATTGAGGTATTTGTCTTCAATCTCACTAATTCTGTCTTCCATTGATTCAATTCTATACCTTTGACCATTCAATGTGATACCTATATCTGAAAATTTAGTATTAGTCTTCTGGATTTCTATCTGTAGATTTTGTATCATTTCTAATTTTTCATTTATTTGGTCATTTTGTTCTTGTTTGTCTTTCCAAATTGTTGTAGGGTTTTCTCCAACTTTGTCAGTGTTTTCCTTGATCTGCCTCTCAGTCCAAAGGTACCTAAATATAACATTTTTGAATTCCTTATCAGGGGGTTACATACTTCTTCTTCCTCAGGGATGAGTTTTGGGTCTGAATCCTGGTCCCTTGTTTCTCCTGCTTTATCTTGCTTCTTTGTGTGCACTGTGATGCTCTGTTGTTTCTTAGATATTGTGACATTTTTGTGTTTACATTTAATTGGTGATTCTATGCTGGAGTGACTCGTTCTTTATTTTCATTTTCTTTGTTTTGTTTGGATATTATTTACGTAAGCAGGGTACTGTGCTGCTCTTTTCGCTAGTTGGCAGCACTTAAACACTCACCACCTGTCTCCTTTCCCATTGCCAGCCTCCCATATGTCCCTGCTATCTTTGGCAAATGTAGCCAATTCTTAGATCCCTGGAATCTGAATAAGAATGCTGTCACTTAAAAATCCAAAATGGTCACTGCCTGGAAACTTTCAAAATGGCTGTGCCCTTGGTCATTTTAAATATCCAAAATGGCTGCCACTTATAAACAATCAAAATGGCTGCACCCTCTGGACAGCTGAAAGTGCACAGCTCAGGTGTCTCCCTCCTTGCTGTTTCCCTTCTTAGTTATAGGCCTCCAGAGCAGTCATTCCTGCAGCCCTTGGTGACCAGGGCTGATCTTTAGGTCAATTCTCAAGTCTCAGCACCATTTGGAAATATTCAGGCTGTTTGTCCCATCAGAGTATGCTGACAGTCTGCAGCTCTGACTGTCTCCATGTTCACTATTTTCATTCAGGTTTTTCCACTAGTTCGTACCTAATTCACTTCTGTATACTTCCTGTCAAAGCTCAGGGCTCAAAGATTATCTTCTGTATCTCTGCCAATTGGTTCTCTTTCCTTTGTTGAAGAGGGTCTGTGTAGCTTGTCTGCCTATTCCGCCATCTTGCCAGAAGCCTAGAAACTTCTTAGAAGTGAGAATGACCAGACTTTGTCTCACATACTTTGGTCATGTTATCAGGAAGGACCACTCCATGGAGAAGGACATCATGCTGGGTAATGTGGAGGGTCAGACAAGAAGGGGAAAACCTTTTATGAGATGCATTGACACAGTGGCTGTAATGATGGGCTCAAGCACAGTAACAATGGTGAGGATGGTGCAGGACCAGGAAGCTTTTTGTTCTGTTGTACATGGGGTTGTTATGACTTAGAACCCACTTGACAGCACCTAACAATAACATTCAATAAAGGGTACATGGAGGTAATTGGTTATCCATATGATAAAAAAGAAAAATTGGATGCCTACCTAGTACTACACACAAAAATAATTCTAGATGATTAAAAAAATTAAATATGCAAAACAGTTCAACTTTTA